>NC_048277.1:37083693-37128916 GCF_009762535.1 Notolabrus celidotus | reverse complement strand
GGTTCTCTTTTTTTCATACGAGCTCAAAATGAGAAACTGGAAACAAGATTTTGATGGTTTTTTAGCTGTAGGCCAAAATTATCAAAGTCAAAATAGATTTAACTCTTAAAACATTTCACTTGATGTCTAATGAGACGACAATATGTTACATTTTCACTTTCTTAAATGACTGATGGACAATATTGTTTATTTTCACAACATTTAGAATTGTTGAGATGCACTCGTACTTTATTTAAATACAATTAAAATTAAAGAAAAGAGAGAACATCAATCTTTTTGATCTGTTTAGATAAATACTATTTAAATCAATAAAAACAGCTTTAAATTGAATTGTAGTGTCAGCTTGTTTGTGTCTGTGGTTGGTAGCCAGGTAATAAGAGGGATGAGTATATGTTCTTAAATATGAAGAATGAAAAGTCAGTAAAGTCTGGCCTTTGCTGACCATGTGAGGTCCTACAAGGAGTCACTCTCCAAGACCAAGACCTCCTATTACTCCACCCTCATTGCCTCACAACAAAATCAACCCAGATCTTTTTTCTCAACCATACACCGACTTCTCCGCCCACTTGCTCCCTCCCTCACTGCCGATGCTCCTGACCTCTGCTCAAAGTTCCTCGACTTTTTCCAAGCCAAGGTAAATTCTATCCATCATCAACTCCTGGCGCCTGGCCCCTCCCCTTCTCACGTATCCATGACACCGGATGACATGCTCCCAGCCACACCCCTCCAGTCCCAATGCTCTCTCTCCTCCTTCTCCCCAGTCGATGCTTCACTGGTCTCGAAGCTGGTTCCCAGAGCTAAAGCCTCCACCTGCTCCCTTGACCCTATGCCCACGGCGCTGGTCAAGGCCTGTCTTCCCACCCTCTGCCCCATCATTACGGACATCATCAACTCCTCTCTGGCTTCTGGAATAGTTCCCTCTCGGTTCAAAACTGCCTCCATAACTCCCATCCTTAAGAAGCCTGGTCTGGACCCTGAGGAGCTGAACAACTACAGGCCGATCTCCAACCTTCCTTTCCTCAGTGAAACCCTGGAAAGAGCAGTGGCCGCCCAGCTACATCAACATCTGTCTAACCATGAGCTCTATGAACCACTACAGTCACCCTACAGACCACACCACAGCACAGAGACCGTCCTCATCAAGATCACCAACAACCTCCTCCTCCTCGCTGCAGACTCCGGACACATCAGTATACTCATCCTCCTCGACCTTTCTGCTGCCTTTGACACAGTTTCCCACACAGTCCTTCTGAAATGCCTATCAGACAATCTCGGCATCACAGGTACAGCTCTTTCATGGTTCCAATCATATCTTTCACACAGGACTCAGTTTGTCAGCATCAACGGCTCATCCTCCCCCCCGGCCCCTGTCAACCAAGGTGTCTCCCAAGGCTCTGTGCTCGGTCCCCTACTCTTCACCATCTACATGCTCCCACTCGGTCAGATGTTTCGGCACTTCAGTCTCAATTTCCACTGTTACGCTGATGATACTCAGCTCTATCTCAGCACCTCACCATCCACCCAGCTTCCCCCTCAGTCTCTGGTCAACTGCCTTCACGCCATAAAAACCTGGAGGACATCTAAACTCCTCAAACTCAACAGTACAAAGACGGAGCTCGTGGTTGTGGCCCCCAAGCCACTGCTCAGGAAGGTTGGAGATCTCCTCCTCCATGTGGATGGCTGTTCCATCTCCCCATCTCTTGAAGTCCGCAACCCGGGTGTCATTCTTGACTCCACCCTCTCCTTCCTGTTACACATCAAATCAGTCACAAAGTCTGCCTTCTATCACCTGAAGAACATCTCCCGTCTGCGTCCATCTGTCTCTGATTCAGTTGCCCAGACCCTCATCCACGCTTTCATTACCTCCCGGCTGGATTACTGCAATGGAGTCCTGTTCGGGGTACCCAGCAATGCCCTGGACCGGCTCCAATACGTGCAGAACTCAGCAGCCAGGGTTCTCACGCACACCAAGCCCTGGCAGCACATCACCCCCACTCTCATTCACCTCCACTGGCTCCCTGTAAAGTACCGCATCACCTATAAGCTCCTCCTCCTCCTCACCTACAAATCCCTGCATGCCCTCGCCCCCCCAATACCTGGCTGACCTCCTCCACCAACACACTCCATCCCGGAACCTAAGGTCTTCGGACCTGGGTCTCCTCTTCATCCCCCGGACTAAGCTGCGGACCTTTGGGGACAGAGCCTTCAGTGTGGCGGCCCCCACTCTGTGGAACTCTCTCCCTCCTGACATCCGCAGCGCCCCAACCCTGGACACTTTTAAGAAGACATTCAAAATGCACCTTTTCCACAAGGCCTTTCCCCGTTAGATATCCCTACCCACCCCCCAGACCCCCTACCTGACCCTGTGAAGCGACCTTGGGTTTCTTGAAAGGTGCTATATTAATATCAGTTATTATTATTATTATTATTATTATTATAAGACTCTTCTTAGATCAAAGCCACGTCAAGGTGTGCTCCCACGAGGCCTGAAGACGTCACTGGAGGAGGGACTGGAATGCCACTTTTCCTGAAATGAGATTGAAACTTAGTCTGAGTGTGAGCAGAGCTGCGGTCGAGAAAAGTCTCCCTGTTTCTCTCTAAAGACAAATTCAAGCAAAGTCTTGGAGTTTTTCTCAACTGAACAGCAGAATCTGTGTCCATCAGCGGTGAGTACACTGACCTACAAAGACTAAATGTACTGACTGAACATTTAAGAGGAAACAAGAAACAAGTTAAATAAAGTCGTTATATTAGAGAATGAAGGATCTATACAAGAATTAAGTGGTTATATAGAAGAATAGAGTATTTGTATAGGATAATAAAGTGTTTCTATGTGAACACAGTCTAAATAAAGTGGTTGTGTATTTGGTGAAAGTCCTCATGGGTGTGGTGAGTTGGCTCTCCCTCCCTGTCTCTGCATGGCACTGTTCCAGCTTCAGGAGCGTTGATTACTGGGCGGCGTCGCGCGCACTGACATATACAGGTGTGTGTGTCCGGGCCTCACTCTCGCGCTCCTTCAGGGTGTCTGCAGCCTGGAAGGAGGGAAGGAGGGAAGGAGGGAAGGAGGGAAGGAGTGATCGATTGGTTTGTAAGCTGTTGTGACTGCTGGAGCACTAGGAAGCAGTTTTCTAGGCTGGAGGCTGGTTCTGGTCCGGTCCAGAGTTCTCTGGTCTGGAGGCTGGTTCTGGTCCGGTCCAGAGTTCTCTAGGCTGGAGGCTGGTTCTGGTCCGGTCCAGAGTTCTCTGGTCTGGAGGCTGGTTCTGGCCCGGTCCAGAGTTCTCTGGTCTGGAGGCTGGTTCTGGTCCGGTCCAGAGTTCTCTGGTCCGGAGGCTGGTTCTGGTCCGATCCAGAGTTCTCTGGTCCGGAGGCTGGTTCTGGTCCGGTCCAGAGTTCTTTGGTCTGGAGGCTGGTTCTGGTCCGGTCCAGAGTTCTCTAGGCTGGAGGCTGGTTCTGGTCCAGTCCAGAGTTCTCTAGGCTTGAGGCTGGTTCTGGTCCGGTCCAGAGTTCTCTAGGCTAGAGGCTGGTTCTGGTCCGGTCCAGAGTTCTCTGGTCTTGAGGCTGGTTCTGGTCCAGTCCAGAGTTCTCTAGGCTGGAGGCTGGTTCTGGTCCGGTCCAGAGTTCTCTGGTCTTGAGGCTGGTTCTGGTCCAGTCCAGAGTTCTCTAGGCTGGAGGCTGGTTCTGGTCCGGTCCAGAGTTCTCTGGTCTGGAGGCTGGTTCTGGTCCAGTCCAGAGTTCTCTAGGCTGGAGGCTGGTTCTGGTCCGGTCCAGAGTTCTCTGGTCTTGAGGCTGGTTCTGGTCCGGTCCAGAGTTCTCTAGGCTGGAGGCTGGTTCTGGTCCGGTCCAGAGTTCTCTAGGCTGGAGGCTGGTTCTGGTCCGGTCCAGAGTTCTCTAGGCTGGAGGCTGGTTCTGGTCCGGTCCAGAGTTCTCTGGTCTGGAGGCTGGTTCTGGTCCGATCCAGAGTTCTCTGGTGGTTGGGTTGGGGCCCTCCTTCTGATGCTCCGAGGCTGTGCTGCATGAGTGTTGGACAGTCAGGCCCTGGTTATTGCGTGGCCTGCTATCACTCCCTGACTGCTGTTTTGGTTCTTCAGAAGAAGTTTGGATCAAAGTGGTTCTGCTCCTGGATTTGGCTTGCAGGACTTTATGTCCCACACTCCTGATGTGAAGAGTCCTACCATTGTGTTCATGTGATTGTGTATGGGGAACTGTTTGTAAAGTTGTGCTCACTGAAAATAACATCAACAATTCTCCACATTTAGTTCCAAAACCTCAAAGAAAAATAAAAAGTCACTTTTTTTCACATTTAGAGAAATATTTGTGATTTTCTTCACATTTAATTTGTTGTGAAAAATATATTCAAGTTACAATCAATGTTAAATGCTAAAAAATGCTAAATATAAATATAAATTTCAAATGTTAAATCTAAATGTTAAACCTATATGTTAAACCTAAATGTTAATTTTATATGTAAATATAAATTGTTAAATATAGATCTAAATGTTAATTCTAAATGTTAAATCTAAATGTTCAATGTTAAATCTAATTATTCAATCTAAATTTTAAATGTTGCTCTGTGATCCTAAATATTTAACCAATACGAAAATTCACACTGACGCCTAGAAGAACTACCAAAATGAATCAAGTCCCTTTTTTTCACATTTAGAGAAATATTTGTGATTTTCTTCACATTTAATTTGTTGTGGAAAATATATTTAAGTTACAATCAATGTTAAATCTAAATGCTAATTAGGGCCCGAGCACCGCCGGTGGCCACCGGTGAAAATTTGATTTTTGTGACTTTAATATGCACATAATTTCACGACATCCAACTCACTCGTCAGTCCATGGAAAAATTGTGACATTTTATGGGTTTCCCAAAAAAAAGAAAAAAAATGTGCTCACTGGTGCCCCCTACAGGTTTCAAAAACAACTCCCCATAGGGGTTATTTTGAGCTACATGCCTGAAAAATTGTACGCATATTCAGGACATCATGCCGCACAAAAAAGCCTCTTGCACCCATATCCCAAACTCAACAGGAAGAGCGCCACCTAGCTTTGATCATAAAAAACGCAGGTAGCATAAGGGTGCACTCAAACGTAGTTGCGCTCCACAGATTTTCTTTGATTCACTCCAAACCAAGGGCAACCTATAGTAGACAATTTTTCGAGAAACATTTATCCAGCCAATTTTTTTTTTTTTTATGTGGGCGTGGCAGCCGTCGCAGCGGGGCATCAAACGCACACACAGCTTTGAATGACGCCCAAATAAGGGTGCATACTTTTGAGAGCTCCTCCTAGAGTTTTTCTCCGATTCAATTCAAATAAAGCACATTGTATAGCAGACATATTGACGATTACATTAGTGTTAAAGGAATTGTGTTCAGACAAAAATTGTGGGCGTAGCATGCGTTGAGGCGGGGCATGAAACGCACATACAGCTCTGAATGTGAAAAACAGGGCAAAATAAGGGTGCATACTTTTGAGAGCTACTCCTAGAGTTTTTCTCCAATTCTGTCCAAACTAGGCACATTCTACAGTAAACCCATTGACGATCAATACAAAGTAAAGGCATTCCATTCAGACAAAAGATGTAGGCGTGGCAAATTTTTGGGCCGGCCATAAAAAAAACCCCTCCAAAAATTGATTTTTGTGACTTTAATATAAATTATTGTTAAAGGAATTCTGTTCACACTAAAATTGTGGGCGTGGCACACTGTCAAGTTTTGAGATTTTCTTGGCAATCTGCCAAAAACTTGGAACATTTGCACCACCTGAGGCCGTATATACTCTCAGATCTTGCTTTCGCATCATGTGATGGCAAATATCAGGCAATGGTTTACATGTGGCGGCGGCTCGCGTAGGCGGCGGCCGCGGGTGTGCGAGGGCCCGTTCATCGCCGCTTGCGGCTTTAATTCTAAATGTTACTCTAAATGTTGATAGTTAAATCTAAATGTTAAAGCTAGATATTAATTTTAAATATAAATATTAAATGTCCAATATCAATCTAAAGTTAAAAAGTTAATTCTAAATGTTAAATCTAAAGTTTTAATGTTAAATCTAAATTTTTAATGTTAAATCTAAATGTTGATAGTTAATTATAAATGTTAAATCTAAATGTTAAATGTTGTTCCTGATCCTAAATATTTAACTGATATGCAAATTCACACTGACGCCTAGCAGAAATACCAAAATAAAAGCTTCATAAACAACTGCAAAGAAACTTCCAATCAACACAAAAGTTAAATCAGTGAAAATTAAACTGATGCCACAAAATTATGGGGCGCCGTTTGTAAAGTTGTGCTCACTGAAAATAACAAAGACTCTCCACATGAAGTGATACAGACTTATCTTGTCCGTTCCACAGACTGGGTCAGTTCTGTCTCTGAGCGTTGTGAAATCTCTTGATGAACTCCAAAACTGCCTTTCTAACATTTTTACAGCAGGAAGTCCGACTATAACCTAGAAGGAGTCAGTGCTGACAGAATGTGGTCGGGATATCTGTATCGCTTTATGAAGCTCTTATTTTGGTACTAACGGCACCCCATACTAATTCACACTGAACCAAACAACGCTCAGAGACTGACCCAGTCTATGGAACGGACAAGCTAAGTCTGTATCACTTCATGTGGAGAGTCTTTGTTATTTTCAGTGTGCACAACTTTACAAACAGCGCCCCATAATTTTGTAGCATCAAGTTTAATTTTCACTGATTTAACTTTTGTGTTGATGAGTAGACGAGCCGTATTAACGGGATATGTAGAACAGGAATGAGTGATCGGCTAGTTTTTAGTCCGTTTACTATTTAAGTCTGTGACTTGTTGATGATATCCTGTAATGGTGACACTTTCTATGTTCCACTTCTCATACTTTGTTTTTATTCTTCCTCTCTTTTTGTCCTCAGGTTGTAGAAATGTCTGCTGCCAGCTGTCTGCTGACTGAAGATCAGTTCCTGTGCTCCATCTGTCTGGATGTGTTCACTGATCCTGTCAGCACACCATGTGGACACAACTTCTGTAAAAGCTGCATCATTAATCACTGGGATGTTAAAGTCCCGCATGATTGTCCAAACTGTAAAGAGGTTTTCTACAAAAGACCTGAGCTGAAGGTCAACACCTTCATCTCTGAGATGGCTGCTCAGTTCAGACAGAAAGCTCAACAGGAAGCCAGCAGCAGCAGCTCAGAGCAACAAGTTTCCAAACTAGGAGAAGTTCCCTGTGATGCCTGCACTGGAACCAAACTGAAGGCCCTGAAGTCCTGCCTGGTGTGTCTGGTTTCTTACTGTGAGACTCACCTGGAGCCTCACCTGACAGCTTCACGTCTGAAGAGACATCAGCTGATCGACCCTGTGGAGAACCTGGAAGGCAGGATGTGTGAGAAGCACGACAAACTGCTGGAGCTGTTCTGTAAGAACGACCAGATGTGTGTCTGCGCGCTGTGCAGCGTTACAGACCACAAGACACATGATGTTGTTCCTCTGAGAGAAGGATATGAAGGAAAGAAGGCCGAGCTGGGGAAGACAGAGGCTGAAATTCAGCAGATGATCCAGAAGAGACGACTGAAGCTTGAAGAGTTCAAACAGTCAGTGGAGCTCAGCAAGAAGAATGCAGACAGAGAGATGGCAGAAGGTGTTCAGGTCTTCAGCGCTCTGATGGAGACTGTTGAGAGACGCCTAAATAATCTGACGGACACGATCAAAGAGAAGCAGAGAGAGACGGAGGAACAGGCTGAAGGCTTCATCAAAGAGCTGCAACAGGAAATCTCTGAGCTGGAGAAGAGAAGCTCTGAAGTGAAGAAGCTCTCACGCTCTGAAGACCACCTCCACCTCCTCCAAAACATCACGGCCCTGAACGCTGCTCCACCCACCAAGAACTGGACTGGAGTCAGAGTCCATCCACCTTCATATGAGGGGACTGTGGTGAGAGCTGTGAAGCAGCTGGAGGAGACGCTCAGGGAACAGATGAAGAAGCTGATCTATGAGGCCGAGCTGAAGAGAGTCCAGCAGTATGAGGTGGATCTGACTCTGGATCCTGATACAGCACATCCTAAACTCATCCTGTCTGATGATGGAAAACAAGTTCATGACAGTGATGTGAGAAAGATTCTCCCAGACAATCCAGAGAGATTTGATCGTTGTGCTATGGTCTTCTCAAAGCAGAGTTTCTCTTCAGGCAGATTTTACTTCGAGGTTCAGGTTAAAGGGAAGACTTGGTGGGCTTTAGGAGTGGCCAGAGAGTCGATCAATAGGAAGGGACCAATCACACTGAGTCCTCAGAATGGTTTCTGGACGATATGTTTGAGGGACAAAAATGTGTACAAAGCTCTTGCTCATCCTCCAGTCTGTCTCTCTCTGCAGTCTGATCCTGAGAAGGTGGGGGTGTTTGTGGACTATGAGGAGGGTCTGGTCTCCTTTTATGACGTTGATGCTGCAGCTCTGATCTACTCCTTCACTGGCTGCTCCTTCACTGAGAAACTCTACCCATTCTTTAGTCCCTGTCTTAATGATGGAGGTAAAAACTCTGCTCCTCTGATCATCTCTCCTGTCAACTAAACTGAGGAGAGCAACCACTGAGTTTCAGAGAAAGGTTGATGTCAAAGAGAACACCTGAAGAGGTGTCCATCATCACAAATGTCTTTAAGGCCTTTAAGGTGTCCTTTAGTTCCTGAATATGACCCTTGATGTGTTTCATCCTGCTGACAGCATGCTCACTCCTTGAAGACAAACATTTCTTTCATGAGATTAAAATTATAATCTGAGTTTTATAACTGTTAGAGTCAAATTGTGAGCGTCTGCAGAGAGTTGGTGTTAACAGCAGCGTGCTGTTTACTGTAGAGGAGGTGACATGCACAAGATTTCAGGTGACCATGACCACAGTTACACCTCTTCTTGACAGATAAAGGATTGTTTTTGTAAATAGAATCTGTAAATATGAAAATATGAGAAGTGTTGAATTCTGGGACATGTTACTGATGAACGGTGTGAATGAAAAAGTCGTTTTCTTGTCTTGATTTTTCAAATAAACTAAAGTGAAGTTTTCTCTGAGTCTGGTTTGGTTCTTTAGTTCTTCAGTCAGGGATAATGTTCAGTGAGTTGGTGATTATGTGAGTTAGAATCCTGATGTCATGACTTGATGCTTAGTTTAGTGTTGTCCTTGTGTTTCATGCCTTGGTTCCTCCCTGTGTTTGTTCTGTATTAGTTCTCCTTCGTCTCCCTCTTGTGTGTTTAGTGATCCTCGTCTCTTGTTGTATTTTCTTGTGTTTCCTGTTTTATTTTGTAGTTCTTGCTCCCTGTGTTTCCAGTTTAGTGTTACTTCCTGTCCTTGTGTGTTTCCCTCCTTTTTTGATGAGCCTGCTTAGTCTCACCTGTGTCCTGTGTCCACACCTGTGTTAATCACTGTGTGTGTTCAGTTCCTCTGTTTCCCCCGTCCTGTGTTGGATCATTGTTCGTCTCTCCTGTGTTTTATCTGGATTTGACTCTTTGACGTTTTTAGTAAGTTTTGTTTATTAAAACCTTTTATTTTAAATCTGCACTTCCAGTTTCTCCATTCATGACACCTGACAGGGTGAGCGGGCCTGGATTGCAGCATCAGATGAAATGTTAAAAAAACATCCATGTTGTTAAGCATGAAAATATTATTGCCACAGTGTCAACAGGTGGAGATGAAATATTCCAAATCTCCTCACTGCGTATTGATCTAATGGGATGTGTGTGAGCTAATAGGAGTTAATAACCGTTGTCAAGGGGTTTAGACCAATCAGAATCAAGTATTCAACTCCGCCTGGTGATCAGTGAGAAAGCTGGAAAGAGTTGTTCTAACACTCAATGACTGAACATTATTCCAGCAGATGATTTATGTTCAAACACAAACTCTCCGTGCAACACATCAGTTTCACGCTCTACACTGAAACTGTTGAGTGAAATCATCTCCATCAAATCAAATCAATGAATCGATCAATGTTCATTCAAATCTCTGGAGACCAGAGGAAATGTGACTGAAGCAGCCGGGAGGAACTTTTGCAGCTTCTTGTGTGCAGTTTCAGTGTTTGTCCACTAGGTGGCGACCTGCCTCCATCTCCTCTGCTTTAACTCACACCAGTTTCTCTCTTTCTAATGAAGCTGATTCACTTCAGCTGTTCCTGCACACGCGCGTGCTTCCTCTGTGGTTTCATGTGTTTGTCAAGGATGGCGTGCTGGTACTGAGGTGCAAGCTAAGAAAAGACGACATGGACCTGTCCCTCCACCCGCCGTTATGGGGAATGTAAGATCTATCTACGATAAGGTGGACGAGCTAACCCAGCACCAGAGGGAATACTGGCAGAGTAGCATCATGCTAACAGAGCTAACACCGGACATGAACGCCACATTGGAAGGATTTCCCCTGCTGTGGGCGGACAGGATACAGGAGAGCAAGACTGAACACACTGGTGAAGAAGGCCAGCTCAGTCCTGGACCCTGTGGAGGTGGTGGCTGACAGGAGAATTATGGCCAAGCTGTCGTCTTTGATGGACATTTCTTTCCTATATACATTCTAGTTAAATTCTTGTACTCTACACCTTCTTGTTTGCTGCTGTAACTCCATGAATTTCCCCGTTGTGGGACGAATAAATGAGTATCTTATCTTATCTTATAGAGCTGACAGCGGGAGGACTCGATGGAGGACTCTGAGGTGTCGTGGTCCGAACTAAAGGAAACATCAGTGAAGAGAGGAGCCCACTCGCTAACCCCAGTGATGTGCTGTCTCTCTCTCCATCTGTCCTTTCTGTCTCAGGCTTTGGAGGACATCAGTCTGATAATAAGAGTGATAAGTGGGATGATGTATAGTGACCTTTCCACACATGTAGCAGCCTGTTTATGAAAACATACAGTATGTTCATTCATCTGACAGACTTCTTGTTTTCTGAGTATATGTTCTTAAATATGAAGAATGAAAAGTCAGTAAAGTCTGGCCTTTGCTGACCATGTGAGGTCCTACAAGGAGTCACTCTCCAAGACCAAGACCTCCTATTACTCCACCCTCATTGCCTCACAACAAAATCCACCCAGATCTTTTTTCTCAACCATACACCAACTTCTCCGCCCACTTGCTCCCTCCCTCACTGCCGATGCTCCTGGCCTCTGCTCAAAGTTCCTCGACTTTTTCCAAGCCAAGGTAAATTCTATCCATCATCAACTCCTGGCGCCTGGCCCCTCCCCTTCTCACGTATCCATGACACCGGATGACATGCTCCCAGCCACAGCCCTCCACTCCCAATGCTCTCTCTCCTCCTTCTCCCCAGTTGATGCTTCACTGGTCTCGAAGCTGGTTCCCAAGGCTAAAGCCTCCACCTGCTCCCTTGACCCCATGCCCACGGCGCTGGTCAAGGCCTGTCTTCCCACCCTCTGCCCCATCATTACGGACATCATCAACTCCTCTCTGGCTTCTGGAATAGTTCCCTCTCGGTTCAAAACTGCCTCCACAACTCCCATCCTTAAGAAGCCTGGTCTGGACCCTGAGGAGCTGAACAACTACAGGCCGATCTCCAACCTTCCTTTCCTCAGTGAAACCCTGGAAAGCGCAGTGGCCGCCCAGCTACATCAACATCTGTCCAACCATGAGCTCTATGAACCACTACAGTCACCCTACAGACCACACCGCAGCACAGAGACCGTCCTCGTCAAGATCACCAACGACCTCCTCCTCCTCGCTGCAGACTCCGGACACACCAGTATACTCATCCTCCTCGACCTTTCTGCTGCCTTTTGTCGTATCTGGACCACCCGTGATGTGTAGATGTAGAAGGAATCTTCGTGACACTGGCTTGCTTGTTTAGTAATATATTTATTACAAGAAAACAATACCAGTATCGAACAAGCACCGCGGAATGCCTGGGAGAACAGCTCTGCAAATCTGCTGACTCCCAGAATGCTGTTGACCAGCACCTTTTATAGGTCTTTGAGCCAATGACATAGCCTACTGCAAAGCCCAAACTTATCTTGATCTCTAGTTATTTACTATACCCTCCTGGGCTCTGCTAGCCTAATGGTTACAAACCTTGTCCATGCATGTCACTAAATTGGAAGGGGGTCTCAAACAAATTCCTTGAAAGTCTGGGGCAACATAGGTTTCTCTTTGACTTGTTTTACGTCAGTTACTTATTAACTATCAGATACTTCACTTTGACACAGTTTCCCACACAGTCCTTCTGAAATGCCTATCAGACAATCTCGGCATCACAGGTACAGCTCTTTCATGGTTCCAATCATATCTTTCACACAGGACTCAGTTTGTCAGCATCAACGGCTCATCCTCCCCCCCGGCCCCTGTCAACCAAGGTGTCCCCCAAGGCTCTGTGCTCGGTCCCCTACTCTTCACCATCTACATGCTCCCACTCGGTCAGATCATTCGGCACTTCAGTCTCAATTTCCACTGTTACGCTGATGATACTCAGCTCTATCTCAGCACCTCACCATCCACCCAGCTTCCCCCCTCAGTCTCTGGTCAACTGTAGAACCCAGTAATGGACCAGCTCCAATACGTGCAGAACTCAGCAGCCAGGGTTCTCACGCACACCAAGCCCTGGCAGAACATCACGCCCACTCTCATTCACCTCCACTGGCTCCCTGTAAAGTACCGCTTCACCTATAAGCTCCTCCTCCTCCTCACCTACAAATCCCTGCATGCCCTCGCCCCCCAATACCTGGCTGACCTCCTCCACCAACACACTCCATCCCGGAACCTAAGGTCTTCGGACCTGGGTCTCTCTCCCTCCTGACATCCGCAGCGCCCCAACCCTGGACACTTTTAAGAAGGCATTCAAAATGAACCTTTTCCTCAAGGCCTTTCCCCGTTAGATATCCCTACCCACCCCCCAGACCCCCTACCTGACCTTGTGAAGTGACCTTGAGTTTCTTGAAAGGTGCTATATAAATATCAGTTATTATTATTATTATTATTATTATTATTATTATTATTATTATTATTATTATTATTATAAGACTCTTCTTAGATCAAAGCCACGTCAAGGTGTGCTCCCACGAGGCCTGAGTGACGTCACTGGAGGAGGAGGGGCTTGAACGCCACCTATCCTGAAATGAGAGTGAAAGTTAGTCTGAGTGTGAGCAGAGCTGCGGTCGAGAAAAGTCTCCCTGTTTCTCTCTAAAGACAAATTCAAGCAAAGTCTTGGAGTTTTTCTCAACTGAACAGCAGAATCTGTGTCCATCAGCGGTGAGTACACTGACCTACAAAGACTAAATGTACTGACTGAACATTTAAGAGGAAACAAGAAACAAGTTAAATTAAGTCGTTATATTAGAGAATGAAGGATCTATACAAGAATTAAGTATCTATATACTAGAATAAAGTTGGTATATAGAAGAATACAGTATTTATATAGGATAATAAAGTTTTTATAGGTGAACAAAGTCTAAATAAAGTAGTTGTGTATGAGGTTATGAGGTGAAAGTCCTCATAGGTGTGGTGAGTTGGCTCTCCCTCCCTGTCTCTGCATGGCACTGTTCCAGCTTCAGGAGCGTTGATTACTGGGCGGCGTCGCGCGCACTGACATATACAGGTGTGTGTGTTTCCGGGCTGTGGGGCGCTGTTTGTGAAGTTGTGCACACTGAAAATAAAAACAACATTTCTCCACATTTAGCTTCAAAATGTCATAAAAATGTAGAGTGAATTTTTAAAAGTCACTTTTTTTTCACATTTAGAGGAATATTTGAAATTTTCTTCACATTTAAATAGTTGTGAAAAATATATAAAGTTAAAATAAGTGTTAAATCCAAATGTTTAATATAAATCTAAATATTCAATCTAAATAATAAATGTTAAATCTAAATGTTTGGATCGCGGAGCAACACTTAACATTTATATTTATATTTAATAATTAGACATATATTTAACATTTAGATTTATATGTAACATTTATATTTATATTTAACATTTAGATTCATATTTAATATGTCTATTTCTATTTAACATTTAAATTTATATTTGATATTTATATTTATATTTAACATTTAGATTTATATTTGATATTTAAATTCAACATTTATATTTATATTTATTTATATTTATATTTGACATTTAGATTTATCTTTCACATTTATATTTAAAATTTAGATTCATATTTAATATTTATATTTAACATTTAAATTTATATTTAATATTTAGAGTTAACATTTATATTTATATTTGATATTTATATTTAACATTTAGATTCATATTTAATATTTATATTTCACATTTAGATTTATATTTAATTTTAACAATGAGAATTATATTTATTTATATTTATTTTTTACATTTAGATTGAATGTTGAACATTTAGATTAATATTTAATATATTTATATTTAAATTTAATATTTATATTTATTTTGAACATTTAGATTGAATGTTGAACATTTACATTTATATTCTACATTTAGATTAATATTAAGCATTTGGATTTAACAAATTTTTTTTTTTTTTTGATGTTTTGAAGCTAAATGTGGTGAAATGTTGTTTTTATTTTCAGTGTGCATAACTTTACAAACGGCGCCCCATAGCGGTCTGAGCAGGAGCGGAGAAGTTTTGTTGAACGCGTGAACGTGACCGTCAGGTTCAAACAACCTAAGACAAGAATAATACTGCACAAAAGAGGTCAGACAACAGTTCTTTGGATTTTACTTGCAAGGAGAACGGTCAGAGAGTGCTCAGTTACAATCTCCACCCCGCTCTGAAGCACACTCTGCCGTACCCTCTCTATTTATTTCCTTAGGGTGGTCCATATGTTGCAGCCAAGAATACAGTCGGACGCTGGACGGACGTTTCACTTGTCTCAACTTTATTTACCTTAACAGAACTCTTTTCGACATATTCTCCGGCTGCTCACAGAACACTGCAGCTTCATGCTAACAGCATCTTTCAGTTAACACGTTCCATGAAAAACTCTTCTTCTCACTAACACGTCTGTGTATTGCTCCGTTCCTGACTCACAGGCACCACCTAGTGGTGTAAATAATACAGCGCATGTAATCACATGTAAACATCAGCTGCGAAATTAAAGGGGACATATCACGCTTTTTTCATCAACATATATTGGTCTAAGAGGTCCCCAAAACATGTCTTTAAAGTTTATGCTCAAAAAAACACTTTGAAATCAGATTTTGGCCTGCCTGAAAAACCCTCTTCTTCATTCCTCCTCAGAACAGTCTGTTTTCTCTCTGACCACGCCCCCTCAGGAAGTGGATGTGCCTCGGCTCTCCAGCACGTTGATCTAATGTTTACATGTTGGCTGAATATACACGGCTGCTCACAGATCGCGTTACTTCAACCCTCTGAATCTGATCCTGACGGAGAGGCGCCTGCAGCAGGACCTTTCTGAAGGATTGGTCACAGATTCTGTGTTTCTTGTTGTTTTATTTATCAGTATGTAGACGTGTGTCTTGGTACACAGCTACGAACATGTAGCTATGTGGCTATGCTAACTAGCTCTAGCACTTATCCATGATAAATAAAAATCATCCACTAGATCTTCAAATCTGCAGACGTGGGGAGTCAAAGCGACCTTTGTGTTTATTAAGACAGCCTACAACTAGCATGCCTCCCTCCTAAGCTCCTTGTTAGCACACATGTGTGCAGGGAATGAAAAACAGAGGAGGGGTTGAGTTGTATTTTATACAGTCTATGGGCTGAACAAGCTCCGAGCTCTGACTCCGTGACAGACCAGATATTGTTGTTACGTAACAAAAACACTGAAAACTGAAACGGCTCATTTCACACACATTTACAGAAAGGTGGAGAAATCAGAACAGGGGCAGAATGGATTTTTTTCATTCTCGGGGGGTTTGTAGACAGGGACACAGATTTCAGGTAGAGAACCATTAAAAAGTCAATTTTGCATGATATGTCACCTTTAATACTGCAGTTCAGGAAAAGACATTAACTTTCTCAGTTTCGGAACACAAAATGACATCTATAACTAAACAAATTCAAGAAAGACTTATTAAAACCAACAAATACTTATAGAGTCCCTTATTAACATTGTCAACTAAATGGTCCTTGTTGGATCTCTCACACTTAGTTACATGAACGTTGCTGCTCTAAGGGGTATGGGTACACGCAGCAGCAACGAACCAAATATGGCATGATTTCACAACAGAGTAACTTCAAAAGAGGAAGTTTCTCTTGCTACACAGAAATATGAAAAACAGGGAACATATTGCACCCGCTTGACAGTTTAAGGATAGTTCATCTCTCGGTCTGCTCCCACTCAGCAGT
This sequence comes from Notolabrus celidotus, assembly GCF_009762535.1. Taxonomy (NCBI): domain Eukaryota; kingdom Metazoa; phylum Chordata; class Actinopteri; order Labriformes; family Labridae; genus Notolabrus; species Notolabrus celidotus. Next base: position 37,112,677 of record NC_048277.1, on the reverse strand, counting down.
ATCTCCTCCTCGTGTCAGTTTCCTGGAACACAACTCAGTGCAAAACAAGACACACATACACTTAGACAGTTATGGTATGAAGTATATTGACTTAAAGAATAAAATAAGAGTAAAAATGGGATAACTATATACATTATTCTAACAGTGACTCAGTGTTTCAGTTGAGTTCTAATATTTTTACATAGTTTTTAATATTTACATGTGGTCTGAAATATCATAGGTAGAACATTTCTGTTGATTTGGGTTACCAGAGCCTTTAAACTCATTGTTAAGGGGACAGCCAGCTTCCTGTACTGATATGAGGAACGTGGAGCGTCTTGTTAAATTAAACTTTAGGTTCCTCAAATAAAAAACACTAATGAATCTTTTGACTCTTCAGCACCACATTGTTCAAAGTATCAGGACTCTTCGTGTCCACGAGACAGTAACTCTAAATAATCTGCAGTCTGTGACTTGTTGATGATATCCTGTAATGGTGACACTTTCTATGTTCCACTTCTCATACTTTGTTTTTATTCTTCCTCTCTTTTTGTCCTCAGGTTGTAGAAATGTCTGCTGCCAGCTGTCTGCTGACTGAAGATCAGTTCCTGTGCTCCATCTGTCTGGATGTGTTCACTGATCCTGTCGCCTTATCATGTGGACACAACTTCTGTAAAAGCTGCATCACTGAACACTGGGATGTTAAAGTCCAACATGATTGTCCAAACTGTAAAGAGGTTTTCAACACAAGACCTGAGCTGACAGGTCAACACCTTCATCTCTGAGATGGCTGCTCAGTTCAGACAGGAGCTCAACAGGAAGCCAGCAGCAGCAGCTCAGAGCAACAGTTTCCAAACCAGGAGAAGTTCCCTGTGACGTCTGCACTGGAACCAAACTGAAGGCCCTGAAGTCCTGCCTGGTGTGTCTGGTTTCTTACTGTGAGACTCACCTGGAGCCTCACCTGACAGCTTCACGTCTGAAGAGACATCAGCTGATCGACCCTGTGGAGAACCTGGAAGGCAGGATGTGTGAGAAGCACGACAAACTGCTGGAGCTGTTCTGTAAGAACGACCAGATGTGCGTCTGCATGATGTGCACTATCTTAGACCACAAGACACATGATGTTGTTGCTCTGAGAGAAGAATATGAAGGAAAGAAGGCCGAGCTGGGGAAGACAGAGGCTGAAATTCAGCAGATGATCCAGAAGAGACGACTGAAGCTTGAAGAGTTCAAACAGTCAGTGGAGCTCAGCAAGAAGAATGCAGACAGAGAGATGGCAGAAGGTGTTCAGGTCTTCAGCGCTCTGATGGAGACTGTTGAGAGACGCCTAAATAATCTGACGGACACGATCAAAGAGAAGCAGAGAGAGACGGAGGAACAGGCTGAAGGCTTCATCAAAGAGCTGCAACAGGAAATCTCTGAGCTGGAGAAGAGAAGCTCTGAAGTGAAGAAGCTCTCACGCTCTGAAGACCACCTCCACCTCCTCCAAAACATCACGGCCCTGAACGCTGCTCCACCCACCAAGAACTGGACTGGAGTCAGAGTCCATCCACCTTCATATGAGGGGACTGTGGTGAGAGCTGTGAAGCAGCTGGAGGAGACGCTCAGTGAACAGATGAAGAAGATGATCTCTGAGGCCGAGCTGAAGAGAGTCCAGCAGTATGAGGTGGATCTGACTCTTGATCCTGATACAGCATATCCTAAACTCATCCTGTCTGATGATGGAAAACAAGTTCATCACAGTGATGTGAGGAAGGATCTCCCAGACAATCCAGAGAGATTTGATCCTTGTGTTATTGTCTTATCAAAGCAGAGTTTCTCTTCAGGCAGATTTTACTTCGAGGTTCAGGTTAAAGGGAAGACTGAGTGGGGTTTAGGAGTGGTCAGAGAGTCGATCAACAGGAAGGGAGACATCACACTGAGTCCTCAGAAAGGTTTCTGGACGATATGGTTGATGAATGAAAATGAGTACGCAGCTTGTGCTGACCCTTCAGTCCGTCTCTCTCTGCAGTCTGGTCCTGAGAAGGTGGGGGTGTTTGTGGACTATGAGGAGGGTCTGGTCTCCTTTTATGACATTGATGCTGCAGCTCTGATCTACTCCTTCACTGGCTGCTCCTTCACTGAGAAACTCTACCCATTCTTTAGTCCTGGTCCTAATGATGGAGGTAAAAACTCTGCTCCTCTGATCATCTCTCCTGTCAACCAAACTGAGGAGAGCAACCACTGAGTTTCAGAGAAAGGTTGATGTCAAAGAGAACACCTGAAGAGGTGTCCATCATCACAAATGTCTTTAAGGCCTTTAAGGTGTCCTTTAGTTCCTGAATATGACCCTTGATGTGTTTCATCCTGCTGACAGCATGCTCACTCCTTGAAGACAAACATTTCTTTCGTGAGATTAAAATTATAATCTGAGTTTTATAACTGTTAGAGTCAAATTGTGAGCGTCTGCAGAGAGTTGGTGTTAACAGCAGCGTGCTGTTTACTGTAGAGGAGGTGACATGCACAAGATTTCAGGTGACCATGACCACAGTTACACCTCTTCTTGACATGTAAAGGATTGTTTTTGTAAATAGAATCTGTAAATATGACTTTGAAGTCACTTTTAATCAGGGATTATCAATAAGAATCAGAATAAATCAGAGATTTGAAAAGTCTCTTTAATTGTTCTTTTTGATTTTTAGCACAATTCAATGCAGTGTCAAAAATCCACATTTTCCTCTGTGTAACTTTTCCTAAATGTCCGTGTGTCAGATGGATCTTTTGATGAGAAGTGTTGAATTCTGGGACATATTACTGATGAACAGTGTGTCTGAAAAAAGTCATTTTGTTTTCTTGATTTCTGTGAATTTCTGTTGCGTCTGATCAGGTTCTTTGTTCTTCTTTCATTGAGCAAAGACAACAAACGAGCTCCTGTGAGAACCTTTCTGTTTGTGTGGGTTTGGCGCCCCCTGCTGTGTTTTCTTCAACAACAAAATCTCATTCTGCTTTCATGTAATAGTCACAATTAATAGTGGAGTCTATCACTCATCAAGAATCTTTGCCGTGGAAAATTACAAATAAATCAATAAAAGACATTTTCAGCAGGTTTTTCTATTTTGAGTCATTTTGATCGTTTATTCTCAGATTGATTGTTTTATTGTAAGATGCTTTAGACAATATTCAAATATATTCTCTATATAGTATAAAGGAGTGTATTTAACAAAGTTAGAATATAGTGAGATGGTTCTCTTTTTTTCATACGAGCTCAAAATGAGAAACTGGAAACAAGATTTGATGTTTTTTTAGCTGTAGGCCAAAATTATCAAAGTCAAAATAGATTTAACTCTTAAAACATTTCACTTGATGTCTAATGAGACGACAATATGTTACATTTTCACTTTCTTAAATGACTGATGGACAATATTGTTTATTTTCACCACATTTAGAATTGTTGAGATGCACTCGTACTTTATTTAAATACAATTAAAAGAAAAGAAAAGAGAGAAAATCAATCTTTTTGATCTGTTTAGATAAATCCTATTTAAATGAATAAAAACAGCTTTAAATTGAATTGTAGTGTCAGCTTGTTTGTGTCTGTGGTTGGTAGCCAGGTAATAAGAGGGATGATGTATAGTGACCTTTCCACACATGTAGCAGCCTGTTTATGAAAACATACAGTATGTTCATTCATCTGACAGACTTCTTGTTTTCTGAGTATAATTATATGTTCTTAAATATGAAGACTGAAAAGTCAGTAAAGACTCTTCTTAGATCAAAGCCACGTCAAGGTGTGCTCCCACGAGGCCTGAGTGACGTCACTGGAGGAGGAGGGGCTTGAACGCCACTTTTCCTGAGATGAAAGTGAAAGTTAGTCTGAGTGTGAGCAGAGCTGCGGTCGAGAAAAGTCTCCCTGTTTCTCTCTAAAGACAAATTCAAGCAAAGTCTTGGAGTTTTTCTCAACTGAACAGCAGAATCTGTGTCCATCAGCGGTGAGTACACTGACCTACAAAGACTAAATGTACTGACTGAACATTTAAGAGGAAACAAGAAGCTGCTCCCTCCCCGTCTGTTCAACTCGACACTAGACGACGAGGAGTAGAGCCAGAGGATTATAAAGTTGATATCTACGGAAATAAAGTGGTTCTAAAGTAGAACCAAGTGGTTCTAGGTGAACACAGTCTAATAAAGTGGTTCTAGGTGAACACAGTCTAATAAAGTGGTTCTAGGTGAACACAGTCTAATAAAGTGGTTCTAGGTGGACTCAGTCTAATAAAGTGGTTCCAGGTGAACACAGTCTAAATAAAGTGGTTCTAGGTGGACTCAGTCTAATAAAGTGGTTCTAGGTGGACTCAGTCTAATAAAGTGGTTCTAGGTGAACACAGTCTAATAAAGTGGTTCTAGGTGAACACAGTCTAATAAAGTGGTTCTAGGTGAACACAGTCTAATAAAGTGGTTCTAGGTGAACACAGTCTAATAAAGTGGTTCTAGGTGAACACAGTCTAATAAAGTGGTTCTAGGTGAACACAGTCTAATAAAGTGGTTCTAGGTGGACTCAGTCTAATAAAGTGGTTCTAGGTGGACTCAGTCTAATAAAGTGGTTGTGTATTTGGTGAAAGTCCTTATAGGTGTGGTGAGTTGTCCCTCTCTCTCTCTGCGGTCAAGTGAGCCGTCTTTTGTTAAACCCTGGTGAAGCCAGCCTCCCCTCGGAAAACAATGCGCGTCTATACAGGGAATTACGGTACGGCTGCTGCGAGCGACCAAAAAGGAGGAATGTAGTTCCAAAAGTTGTTATTTAATATGAAAATGAAATTTAAAAAATACAGAAAAAGTACTAGTTCTCTATATTTTCAGATGATTGAAATTTTTGAGATTATTTTTAAATTCTGCTCAAATTGCACGCTTTGATATTTTGTCATATTGATCATTTTATTTTGAAAAATCTGTGAGAGGTGACAAAGATCTTTTAATGGATTATTTTTCCTCATGTCCATAGTTGTTACCCTGAAATTTCTCAGCAGATTTTACTGTATAGATTTTGAGAAAAATGATTGACTCACAGATTTTTCAAAATAAAATATTGAAAATGAGTAAAATATCAAAGCGTCTCAGTGCAATTTGAGCAGAATTGAACATTATATTTCTCAAAAACTATACAGTAAAATCTGCTGAGAAATTTCAGAGTGACAGCCGAGCACATGAGGAACAATAATCCATTGAAAGATCTTTGTCACCTCTTCCAGATTTTTCAAAATCTGCCAAGGGACTGCAGATGTAAATTAGCTTTAAGCTAACTCTGGTACAATGCATCAGATGGTGACATTTATGTTAAATATTGTACATGGTCCCTTTACAAATAAATCGAATTAAAAAAAAATATATATATATGACAAAATATCAAAGCGTGCAATTTGAGCAGAATTTAAAAATAATCTTCTCAAAAATTTCAATCATCTTAAAATATAGAGAACTAGTACTTTTTCTGTATATTTTAAATTTCATTTTCATATTCAATAACAACTTTTGGAACTACATTCCTCCTTTTTGGTCGCTCGCAGCAGCCGTACCGTAATTCCCTGTATAGACGCGCATTATTTTTCGAGGGGAGGCCAAGCGGCAACCTCCGGTCTAAAAATATGCGTCAATGCGGAAGTGTTAAAAGCTGCAGTTCATCGAGGATCCGCTTGAGGCTGGCTCCGGAAGTACAGGAAGTCACATACACATGAATGGGAAAAAGCCGATCTTTGCAGCATTAATAAACATGTTTACAGCCTGGTACAAAAGATGAGTGGAGTCTGAATATCTAATTTCTCGATGTCCTCTCACTGTGAGGGGGGTGAATTTTTTTCTAATTCGGTAATTTCGAAGATATTGAGATTACTAGTCCTCCAATCAGAGGCACAGCTGCCTGCAGGGACACTGCAGCTGTTGGCTAGGAGGCTCAAAGCCCGCCTCTTTACGTCACACTGGCTCCACAGAAGCAATATGGCTGCCGCCGCCGATTGGCTTCAAAACAGCGTTCAGAAACAGATGGGTGACGTCACGGATCCTACGTCCATATTTTTTACAGTCTATGGGGGAGGCTGGCTTGACCAGCGTTTAGCAAAAGACGGCTCACTTGACCGCAGGTCAGCCTCCACTGTATTCTGTTGTGCGCGTTTAGAAGAGACATTACGGTAATAGCGTGGAAATAAGGATTTTACATTTTCTGAATAAATGATAATTTTAGATTCTTTCAGCGGGAGATTATTTGAAAATCCCAGTTTCCACTGACTAACTTCAGTTCAGATTAATAGTGAACAACATCATGGTTTGATCCTGTCAATCACAGGAAGATCTGATTTGTCATTTCAAAATAAAAGACACTTGAAATTTGGCAAAGTAGCAATAATTTTGGAATATTTTCCACTATTAGTCTGAACTGAAGTTAGTCAGTGGAAACTAGGATTTTTTAAAATAATCTCCCTTTGAAAATATCCCAAATTATTGCAATCATGCTACATTTCAAGTGTCTTTTATTTTGAAATGACACATCAGACCGAGCTGTGATCATTGTTGCTTTAGTTGCTTTGAAAACGTTTACACTTAGACGTAGACGAGCCGTATTAACGGGATATGTAGAACAGGAATGAGTGATCGGCTAGTTTTTAGTCCGTTTACTATTTAAGTCTGTGACTTGTTGATGATATCCTGTAATGGTGACACTTTCTATGTTCCACTTCTCATACTTTGTTTTTATTCTTCCTCTCTTTTTGTCCTCAGGTTGTAGAAATGTCTGCTGCCAGCTGTCTGCTGACTGAAGATCAGTTCCTGTGCTCCATCTGTCTGGATGTGTTCACTGATCCTGTCACCTTATCATGTGGACACAACTTCTGTAAAAGCTGCATCACTAATCACTGGGATGTTAATGTCTCGTGTCAGTGTCCAAACTGTAAAGAGGTTTTTAAAACAAGACCTGAGCTGAAGGTCAACACCTTCATCTCTGAGATGGCTGCTCAGTTCAGAGAGTCAGCTCAACAGGAAGCCAGCAGCAGCAGCTCAGAGCAACAAGTTTCCAAACCAGGAGAAGTTCCCTGTGACGTCTGCACTGGAACCAAACTGAAGGCCCTGAAGTCCTGCCTGGTGTGTCTGGTTTCTTACTGTGAGACTCACCTGGAGCCTCACCTGACAATGACAGGTCTGAAGAGACATCAGCTGATCGACCCTGTGGAGAACCTGGAAGGCAGGATGTGTGAGAAGCACGACAAACTGCTGGAGCTGTTCTGTAAGAACGACCAGATGTGTGTCTGCATGATGTGCACTATCTTAGACCACAAGACACATGATGTTGTTCCTCTGAGAGAAGGATATGAAGGAAAGAAGGCCGAGCTGGGGAAGACAGAGGCTGAAATTCAGCAGATGATCCAGAAGAGACGACTGAAGCTTGAAGAGTTCAAACAGTCAGTGGAGCTCAGCAAGAAGAATGCAGACAGAGAGGTGGCAGAAGGTGTTCAGGTCTTCAGCGCTCTGATGGAGACTGTTGAGAGACGCCTAAATAATCTGACGGACACGATCAAAGAGAAGCAGAGAGAGACGGAGGAACAGGCTGAAGGCTTCATCACAGAGCTGCAACAGGAAATCTCTGAGCTGGAGAAGAGAAGCTCTGAAGTGAAGAAGCTCTCACGCTCTGAAGACCACCTCCACCTCCTCCAAAACATCACGGCCCTGAACGCTGCTCCACCCACCAAGAACTGGACTGGAGTCAGAGTCCATCCGCCTTCATATGAGGGGACTGTGGAGAGAGCTGTGAAGCAGCTGGAGGAGACGCTCAGTGAACAGATGAAGAAGCTGTTTGAGGCCGAGCTGAAGAGAGTCCAGCAGTATGAGGTGGATCTGACTCTTGATCCTGATACAGCACATCCTAATCTCATCCTGTCTGATGATGGAAAACAAGTTCATCACAGTGATGTAGAGAAGAATCTCCCAAACAATCCAGAGAGATTTAACAAATGTGTTAATGTCTTATCAAAGCAGAGTTTCTCTTCAGGCAGATTTTACTTCGAGGTTCAGGTTAAAGGGAAGACTGGGTGGGATTTAGGAGTGGTCAGAGAGTCGATCAACAGGAAGGGAGACATCACACTGAGTCCTCAGAAGGTTTCTGGGTGATATGGTTGAGGAATGAAAATGAGTACAAAGCTCTTGCTGACCCTAGAGTCCGTCTCTCTCTGCAGTCTGATCCTGAGAAGGTGGGGGTGTTTGTGGACTATGAGGAGGGTCTGGTCTCCTTTTATGACGTTGATGCTGCAGCTCTGATCTACTCCTTCACTGGCTGCTCCTTCACTGAGAAACTCTACCCATACTTTAGTCCCTGTCCTAATTATGGAGGTATAAACTCTGCTCCTCTGATCATCTCTCCTGTCAACTAAACTGAGGAGAGCAACCACTGAGTTTCAGAGAAAGGTTGATGTCAAAGAGAACACCTGAAGAGGTGTCCATCATCACAAATGTCTTTAAGGCCTTTAAGGTGTCCTTTAGTTCCTGAATATGACCCTTGATGTGTTTCATCCTGCTGACAGCATGCTCACTCCTTGAAGACAAACATTTCTTTCATGAGATTAAAATTATAATCTGAGTTTTATAACTGTTAGAGTCAAATTGTGAGCGTCTGCAGAGAGTTGGTGTTAACAGCAGCGTGCTGTTTACTGTAGAGGAGGTGACATGCACAAGATTTCAGGTGACCATGACCACAGTTACACCTCTTCTTGACATATAAAGGATTGTTTTTGTAAATAGAATCTTTAAATATGAGAATATGAGACGTGTTGAATTCTGGGACATATTACTGATGAACAGTGTGTCTGAAAAAAGTCATTTTGTTTTCTTGATTTCTGTGAATTTCTGTTGCGTCTGATCAGGTTCTTTGTTCTTCTTTCATTGAGCAAAGACAACAAACGAGCTCCTGTGAGAACCTTTCTGTTTGTGTGGGTTTGGCGCCCCCTGCTGTGTTTTCTTCAACAACAAAATCTCATTCTGCTTTCATGTAATAGTCACAATTAATAGTGGAGTCTATCACTCATCAAGAATCTTTGCCGTGGAAAATTACAAATAAATCAATAAAAGACATTTTCAGCAGGTTTTTCTATTTTGAGTCATTTTGATCGTTTATTCTCAGATTGATTGTTTTATTGTAAGATGCTTTAGACAATATTCAAATATATTCTCTATATAGTATAAAGGAGTGTATTTAACAAAGTTAGAATATAGTGAGATGGTTCTCTTTTTTTCACACTAGCTCAAAATGAGAAACTGGAAACAAGATTTTGATGTTTTTTTTAGCTGTAGGCCAAAATTATCAAAGTCAAAATAGATTTAACTCTTAAAACATTTCACTTGATGTCTAATGAGACGACAATATGTTACATTTTCACTTTCTTAAATGACTGATGGACAATATTGTTTATTTTCACAACATTTAGAATTGTTGAGATGCACTCGTACTTTATTTAAATACAATTAAAAGAAAAGAAAAGAGAGAAAATCAATCTTTTTGATCTGTTTAGATAAATCCTATTTAAATCAATAAAAACAGCTTTAAATTGAATTGTAGTGTCAGCTTGTTTGTGTCTGTGGTTGGTAGCCAGGTAATAAGAGGGATGATGTATAGTGACCTTTCCACACATGTAGCAGCCTGTTTATGAAAACATACAGTATGTTCATTCATCTGACAGACTTCTTGTTTTCTGAGTATAATTATATGTTCTTAAATATGAAGAATGAAAAGTCAGTAAAGACTCTTCTTAGATCAAAGCCACGTCAAGGTGTGCTCCCACGAGGCCTGAGTGACGTCACTGGAGGAGGAGGGGCTTGAACGCCACTTTTCCTGAGATGAAAGTGAAAGTTAGTCTGAGTGTGAGCAGAGCTGCGGTCGAGAAAAGTCTCCCTGTTTCTCTCTAAAGACAAATTCAAGCAAAGTCTTGGAGTTTTTCTCAACTGAACAGCAGAATCTGTGTCCATCAGCGGTGAGTACACTGACCTACAAAGACTAAATGTACTGACTGAACATTTAAGAGGAAACAAGAAGCTGCTCCCTCCCCGTCTGTTCAACTCGACACTAGACGACGAGGAGTAGAGCCTTTAAAAAGAAGAAGATTTAAAATCAAGTATTTATAAACCAGAATAAAGAGGTTGTGTATGAGGTGAACGTCCTCATAGGTGTGGTGAGTTGGCTCTCCCTCTGTAGCTGTGTCTCAATTCAGGGTCTGCATCCTTTGGAGGACGCAGCCTACGCGGTCTGTGGAGGTGAGTCCTTCGGAGGCCCGTTCGAGGGCCGCATTAACTGTTGTGAAATGAGACGGTCTGGCCTTCGGAGGATTGTTCACGCCCTTACCTTTACGTCAAGGTTTCTGCCGTCCAGGCTCGCGAAAGGAGAGAGAGAGAGAAAGGAAGACAGACAGAAAGAAAGAAGAGAAGAGAAGATAATTTATGGAGCCAGAGCTGTTACCTTTATTTATTTATTTTCAATTTTATGCTGGAAGAAGAGGAGAAACGCCTCCGTCGGCTGGTGTATCTCCGGCTGAGAGAGGACCGTAGAGAGGTAAATCTGTTCTTTAAACCCACAGTAATATTATCATTAGCTAGTTAACAGTAATATTATCATTAGCTAGTTAACAGTAATATCATCATTAGCTAGTTAACAGTAATATTATCATTAGCTAGTTAACAGTAATATTATCATTAGCTAGATAACAGTAATATTATCATTAGCTAGTTAACAGTAATATTATCATTAGCTAGTTAACAGTAATATTATCATTAGCTAGTTAACAGTAATATTATCATTAGCTAGTTAACAGTAATATTATCATTAGCTAGTTAACAGTAATATTATCATTAGCTAGTTAACAGTCAGGAGTAATTAATATACCTATACGTTAATTACCGTGAAGAGACATTAAAGCTAGGCATAAAAACTATAGATTGGTATATGGTTTAACTTTGACAATTGATTCATAGTTAAGTGACCCTGACCTTAATTTAATATTAAAATGTGTCATGAATCATCAAAACCAGATTGAGAAGACTAGATTGACTGTAAGTGGATAGATAGACAGATTTAGCATTATCTATCAAAGCTCTAAAATTAACTAGAATTAATTTATTAACTTAAGTTATGAAGCTATTCTTTAATTAACCATTTTCTTCTGTTTTTCTTCTCTTTTCCTAATCCAGACCAGACACCTGGACTGCAGGATCAACCTGGCTGTTCCTATATTGGACACATTTTTTGGCCAGGGTGACACCAGGCCAGACTTCAGGCTGAGCAGAGAGTCTCTGGCAGTGCTGCTGGACCCCCTCCACCAGGAGCGGAGACAATAATAAAAACTCTTCTTTAATAAAATAAAAAATTCAGTCCCTTTTTGTCTCTGAAACGTAACAATATTGTAATTTTTACACATAAACACGTAAACAATCTTGTGTACAAATAAATCACGTCAACAGCAGTAATTTTCAGCAGTGTTTATTAACTTGCATGGGTAAAAACAAATACAGTAAAACAAATATCAGGGTTTCTACTAGAAAAGTTATTAGGCCCGGTGGCAAGCTGGTCAGGGAACACACGTCACACAAGTTTTTGGGTAACTTTTTGATGGGGGGCGGCAGCAAACTGTCATTTGTACGTAGATGCTACATTAAGTCAGTGCTAAAAGCTGACAGGAGATTTGAAAATATGACTATGTGATGTGAATGTTGTCAAACACCTTTTCAGAAGTGTTCTGCTGATTTTCATTTTGCCAGCTCTGAAAAACAAAACATCTTAAAAAACATAGTAGCTTCAATATCATCATCCATGTCTGTATACATATTTTATTTTCAGGTTGTCCCATTTGTTTTGGCCTGCTGGCCAAGACACATGTTGTTAAATAAACACACATATGTGTGTAAACACTGTATATATACATATATATATATATGTATATATACACACACCATTCAGTATGTTCTCAGAAATATAACATTTTAAAATTCAGCCTGAGAGGCTGTTCATATGCAATAATCCTAAAATAAAACCTGGTATGTCCAGCAAATTTGGTCAGATCTGAACTGATGTATGAAGTAACTGTTAACTACCATACCTTAACTAATGATGTATTAAACACGTTGTCATTACATGAAGTCAGACAGGATCATTAGTTCATGGTGAACAACAGGAAGTCATTATTAATTCATACAGAAATTTATCATGAGTCATGCATTACTTCAACATGACTTCAGCATTATTTCACTAAGAAAACTGTTCCATTATTATAAAGTGTTACCATAATTATTGACTTACCTCCATCTAACAGTGGCTGAATGTTTAACACCCGTAATGATCGTTCTGATCCCTCAGTGTTATGAATCTCTTGGTTTGATCCTGTTTGATCCTTGCTCCCTAAAAAACAAAAGAAATGTAAAGCATGTTTTGTCATGTCAACAGACACAAGGATTCTTATATGGCGAAATAACTTTAATAATAAAAATTATAATAATCCTGAAGTCAGCTCTGTATTCAATGCAAACGTTTAACTAGACTTTACAGTTGTACAGTCTGGAAATAACGCAGGGCTCACAACCTCATCTAAAGTCGGTCATCTTAGTCCATTTATACGTAATATGAAGTATAACAGTCTAGTCCCGTGGCTACATGTTAGGATTACTAACGTCGCATATTTCAACAGAAATATTAAGGTTTTAAGGTCCCTTGAAACTTCACATATCTGGCGTTGGATGTTCAAAAGAGTAAAACCCAAATACTTACATTTAAAAGTGAATTCCACTCCGTCTCTCTCTTCCCCGCTAGGTGCCGCCATATTGAATAGTAATTTTCATGAATGAGCAGCGGCGCAAAGGATCTTGGGATATATGGGGCCGCGAAGGATAGTAGCGATGTGTCCTTCAAGAAGAGGGAAAAGAAGGCCGCATTTGTGGGCTGCATCCGGCTGCATTTGAAGGAGCCTTCGAAATGGGACAGCCTTCGTGCAGCGTTGTGACGTAATCGGCCTTCAAAATGCAGCCTCCGGAGGATGCAGACCCTGAATTGAGACACAGCTTCTGTCTGCATTAAGAGGAATGAGACGTCGGTTTGTGATGACGTCACTAACAGCTGTTTGTGTCTGCACACATGTTCACTGTCATAACTCTGATCCATATAAACAGTAACAGAGCTCTGTCTCTGTGTTTACCTGTTTAACAAACACCTGCAGAAGAAGAGAATCTGCTCTCTGTTTATTCTGTCCTGAAGCATCACAGATCCATTCACCGGTAAAATGCCTCATTATTAAATTATGTATTAAGTTACAGGAAAATAGAAACCATGCAACTCTTTTAAAACCCCGTGCTCATTAATGATCAGCCTCATATGAAACTTTATTAACCTGACAGGAAATATAACAAGTGTTTCTACCAGGGGCGTTGCTAGGCATAAAGCTCTACTGGGGCACAGGCCCCCTACTATATCCCCTTCCACACCAAGGGAGCTGGATCCTCCCCTGGTGGTGAGGCTTTCAGCAGTGTGTCTGCCCCCTGGTGGCTGGCTGCAGTATAGGTCAAAAAATCCGTCTCCTCCATTCATTTGAATGGGGGAGCAGTCAAACTTTAAAAAATAAATACACGTGGTATGAATGTTTCTCCCGTCCGTATGCTGTGGTGATATGTAGTTAGTATCTGACTGTTTTGTGTTCAAGGCCTCTTTTTCCTGAAAAGTTTCTTTTTCGTTAGTTATTAGAGTTTAAAAAACGGGGTTTTACTTCCTGTTTCCTTTGATTCACAGCCGCCGTGGAGGGAAACTTCAGGACTCACAGCGTCTTGTGACGTCACGCTGTAGGGCGGAGCTTATTACAGTGACTTCACAGGCTCTGGCTGCACAATGGCGGCGCCCAGGAGAGGGATTTTTTGGCTTCAGAACCGTACAACGGGAAGAGGCGGAGCAACGCTGTCCACTTTTATTTACAGTCTTTGATTGGACCAATCTGCCTCACGTCCCGTTTCCCACAATGCACTGCGCTTGTTCCGCTTTTTCTTTTTCCTTCTTTTTTGACGGGAGGAAATCCGTTTTTTTTTGGGTGCTGTGAAGGTTATTGAATTACATATAAACCACTTCCTAACTTTTTAAATCATAAGTGATGCTAAAGAAGCAGTTTCTCTATCGGCTTCGCCGTTGTTTACTTCCACTTTCCAAACCCGGAAATCTAATGACGTGTGACCCAGCGTACTTCAACACACATCAAACAGAACAGTCAAACTACAGACTAAATTCAAACGCAGTATGTAGTAGGCAATACCTTCTGCCTACTACATTAGTAAGTAGTATGTAGGAGGCCGTTTTGGAGACAGCCTAATAGTGGACAACCTCATGATGTAATCCTGCCCATCACAGGCAGATCTGATTCGTCATTTCAAAATGAAAGACACTTGAAATTTGGCAAAGTAGCAATAATTTTGGAATATTTTCCATTATTAGTCTGAACTGAAGTTAGTCAGTGGAAACTGGGATTTTTAAAAATAATCTCCCTTTGAAAATATCCCAAATTATTGCAATCATGCTACATTTCAAGTGTCTTTTATTTTGAAATGACACATCAGACCGAGCTGTGATCATTGTTGCTTTAGTTGCTTTGAAAACGTTTACACTTAGACGTAGACGAGCCGTATTAACGGGATATGTAGAACAGGAATGAGTGATCGGCTAGTTTTTAGTCCGTTTACTATTTAAGTCTGTGACTTGTTGATGATATCCTGTAATGGTGACACTTTCTATGTTCCACTTCTCATACTTTGTTTTTATTCTTCCTCTCTTTTTGTCCTCAGGTTGTAGAAATGTCTGCTGCCAGCTGTCTGCTGACTGAAGATCAGTTCCTGTGCTCCATCTGTCTGGATGTGTTCACTGATCCTGTCACCTTATCATGTGGACACAACTTCTGTAAAAGCTGCATCACTGAACACTGGGATGTTAATGTCTCGTGTCAGTGTCCAAACTGTAAAGAGGTTTTTAAAACAAGACCTGAGCTGAAGGTCAACACCTTCATCTCTGAGATGGCTGCTCAGTTCAGACAGTCAGCTCAACAGGAAGCCAGCAGCAGCAGCTCAGAGCAACAAGTTTCCAAACCAGGAGAAGTTCCCTGTGACGTCTGCACTGGAACCAAACTGAAGGCCCTGAAGTCCTGCCTGGTGTGTCTGGTTTCTTACTGTGAGACTCACCTGGAGCCTCACCTGACAATGACAGGTCTGAAGAGACATCAGCTGATCGACCCTGTGGAGAACCTGGAAGGCAGGATGTGTGAGAAGCACGACAAACTGCTGGAGCTGTTCTGTAAGAACGACCAGATGTGTGTCTGCATGATGTGCACTATCTTAGACCACAAGACTCATGATGTTGTTCCTCTGAGAGAAGAATATGAAGGAAAGAAGGCCGAGCTGGGGAAGACAGAGGCTGAAATTCAGCAGATGATCCAGAAGAGACGACTGAAGCTTGAAGAGTTCAAACAGTCAGTGGAGCTCAGCAAGAAGAATGCAGACAGAGAGGTGGCAGAAGGTGTTCAGGTCTTCAGCGCTCTGATGGAGACTGTTGAGAGACGCCTAAATAATCTGACGGACACGATCAAAGAGAAGCAGAGAGAGACGGAGGAACAGGCTGAAGGCTTCATCACAGAGCTGCAACAGGAAATCTCTGAGCTGGAGAAGAGAAGCTCTGAAGTGAAGAAGCTCTCACGCTCTGAAGACCACCTCCACCTCCTCCAAAACATCACGGCCCTGAACGCTGCTCCACCCACCAAGAACTGGACTGGAGTCAGAGTCCATCCACCTTCATATGAGGGGACTGTGGTGAGAGCTGTGAAGCAGCTGGAGGAGACGCTCAGTGAACAGATGAAGAAGCTGTTTGAGGCCGAGCTGAAGAGAGTCCAGCAGTATGAGGTGGATCTGACTCTTGATCCTGATACAGCACATCCTGATCTCATCCTGTCTGATGATGGAAAACAAGTTCATGACAGTGATGTGAGGAAGAATCTCCCAAACAATCCAGAGAGATTTAGTAAATATGCTATGGTCTTATCAAAGCAGAGTTTCTCTTCAGGCAGATTTTACTTCGAGGTTCAGGTTAAAGGGAAGACTTGGTGGGATTTAGGAGTGGTCAGAGAGTCGATCAACAGGAAGGGAGACATCACACTGAGTCCTGAGGATGGTTTCTGGACGATATGGTTGAGGAATGAAAATGAGTACACAGCTCTTGCTGACCCTTCAGTCCGTCTCTCTCTGCAGTCTGATCCTGAGAAGGTGGGGGTGTTTGTGGACTATGAGGAGGGTCTGGTCTCCTTTTATGACGTTGATGCTGCAGCTCTGATCTACTCCTTCACTGGCTGCTCCTTCACTGAGAAACTCTACCCATACTTTAGTCCCTGTCCTAATGATGGAGGTAAAAACTCTGCTCCTCTGATCATCTCTCCTGTCAACCAAACTGAGGAGAGCAACCACTGAGTTTCAGAGAAAGGTTGATGTCAAAGAGAACACCTGAAGAGGTGTCCATCATCACAAATGTCTTTAAGGCCTTTAAGGTGTCCTTTAGTTCCTGAATATGACCCTTGATGTGTTTCATCCTGCTGACAGCATGCTCACTCCTTGAAGACAAACATTTCTTTCATGAGATTAAAATTATAATCTGAGTTTTATAACTGTTAGAGTCAAATTGTGAGCGTCTGCAGAGAGTTGGTGTTAACAGCAGCGTGCTGTTTACTGTAGAGGAGGTGACATGCACAAGATTTCAGGTGACCATGACCACAGTTACACCTCTTCTTGACATATAAAGGATTGTTTTTGTAAATAGAATCTGTAAATATGACTTTGAAGTCACTTTTAATCAGGGATTATCAATAATAATCAGAATAAATCAGAGATTTGAAAAGTCTCTTTAATTGTTCTTTTTGATTTTTAGCACAATTCAATGCAGTGTCAAAAATCCACATTTTCCTCTGTGTAACTTTTCCTAAATGTCCGTGTGTCAGATGGATCTTTTGATGAGAAGTGTTGAATTCTGGGACATATTACTGATGAACAGTGTGTCTGAAAAAAGTCATTTTGTTTTCTTGATTTCTGTGAATTTCTGTTGCGTCTGATCAGGTTCTTTGTTCTTCTTTCATTGAGCAAAGACAACAAACGAGCTCCTGTGAGAACCTTTCTGTTTGTGTGGGTTTGGCGCCCCCTGCTGTGTTTTCTTCAACAACAAAATCTCATTCTGCTTTCATGTAATAGTCACAATTAATAGTGGAGTCTATCACTCATCAAGAATCTTTGCCGTGGAAAATTACAAATAAATCAATAAAAGACATTTTCAGCAGGTTTTTCTATTTTGAGTCATTTTGATCGTTTATTCTCAGATTGATTGTTTTATTGTAAGATGCTTTAGACAATATTCAAATATATTCTCTATATAGTATAAAGGAGTGTATTTAACAAAGTTAGAATATAGTGAGATGGTTCTCTTTTTTTCACACGAGCTCAAAATGAGAAACTGGAAACAAGATTTTGATGTTTTTTTTAGCTGTAGGCCAAAATTATCAAAGTCAAAATAGATTTAACTCTTAAAACATTTCACTTGATGTCTAATGAGACGACAATATGTTACATTTTCACTTTCTTAAATGACTGATGGACAATATTGTTTATTTTCACAACATTTAGAATTGTTGAGATGCACTCGTACTTTATTTAAATACAATTAAAAGAAAAGAAAAGAGAGAAAATCAATCTTTTTGATCTGTTTAGATAAATCCTATTTAAATCAATAAAAACAGCTTTAAATTGAATTGTAGTGTCAGCTTGTTTGTGTCTGTGGTTGGTAGCCAGGTAATAAGAGGGATGATGTATAGTGACCTTTCCACACATGTAGCAGCCTGTTTATGAAAACATACAGTATGTTCATTCATCTGACAGACTTCTTGTTTTCTGAGTATAATTATATGTTCTTAAATATGAAGAATGAAAAGTCAGTAAAGACTCTTCTTAGATCAAAGCCACGTCAAGGTGTGCTCCCACGAGGCCTGAGTGACGTCACTGGAGGAGGAGGGGCTTGAACGCCACTTTTCCTGAGATGAAAGTGAAAGTTAGTCTGAGTGTGAGCAGAGCTGCGGTCGAGAAAAGTCTCCCTGTTTCTCTCTAAAGACAAATTCAAGCAAAGTCTTGGAGTTTTTCTCAACTGAACAGCAGAATCTGTGTCCATCAGCGGTGAGTACACTGACCTACAAAGACTAAATGTACTGACTGAACATTTAAGAGGAAACAAGAAGCTGCTCCCTCCCCGTCTGTTCACCTCGACACTAGACGACGAGGAGTAGAGCCAGAGGATTATAAAGTTGATATCTACGGAAATAAAGTGCTTCTAAAGTAGAATAAAGTGGTTCTAGGTGAACACAGTCTAATAAAGTGGTTCTAGGTGAACACAGTCTAAATAAAGTGGTTCTAGGTGAACACAGTCTAATAAAGTGGTTCTAGGTGAACACAGTCTAAATAAAGTGGTTCTAGGTGGACTCAGTCTAATAAAGTGGTTCTAGGTGAACACAGTCTAATAAAGTGGTTCTAGGTGAACACAGTCTAATAAAGTGGTTCTAGGTGGACTCAGTCTAATAAAGTGGTTCTAGGTGGACTCAGTCTAATAAAGTGGTTCTAGGTGAACTCAGTCTAATAAAGTGGTTCTAGGTGAACACAGTCTAAATAAAGTGGTTCTAGGTGAACACAGTCTAATAAAGTGGTTCTAGGTGAACACAGTCTAAATAAAGTGGTTCTAGGTGGACTCAGTCTAATAAAGTGGTTCTAGGTGAACACAGTCTAATAAAGTGGTTCTAGGTGGACTCAGTCTAATAAAGTGGTTCTAGGTGGACTCAGTCTAATAAAGTGGTTCTAGGTGAACTCAGTCTAATAAAGTGGTTCTAGGTGAACACAGTCTAATAAAGTGGTTGTGTATTTGGTGAAAGTCCTTATAGGTGTGGTGAGTTGTCCCTCTCTCTCTCTGCGGTCAAGTGAGCCGTCTTTTGTTAAACCCTGGTGAAGCCAGCCTCCCCTCGAAAAATAATGCGCGTCTATACAGGGAATTACGGTACGGCTGCTGCGAGCGACCAAAAAGGAGGAATGTAGCTCCAAAAGTTGTTTTTGAATATGAAAATGAAATTTAAAAAATACAGAAAAAGTACTAGTTCTCTATATTTTAAGATGATTGAAATTTTTGAGAAGATTATTTTTAAATTCTGCTCAAATTGCACGCTTTGATATTTTGTCATATTGATCATTTTATTTTGAAAAATCTGGGAGAGGTGACAAAGATCTTTCAATGGATTATTGTTCCTCATGTATCTGGCTATCACTCTGAAAATTCTCAGCAGATTTTACTGAAGAACTTTTGAGAAAAATAATGTTCAATTCTGCTCAAATTGCACTCAGACACTTTGATATTTTACTCATTTTCATTATTTTATTTTGAAAAATCTGTGAGTCAATCATTTTTCTCAAAATCTATACAATAGAATCTGCTAAGAAATTTTAGGGTGACAGCCAGGGACACGAGGAAAAATAATTCATTGAAAGATCTTTGTCACCTCTCCCAGATTTTTCAAAATAAAATAATGAAAATGAGTAAAATATCAAAGCGTCTCAGTGCAATTTTAGCAGATTGAACATTATTTTTCTCAAAAACTATACTGTAAAATCTGCTAGTGGACAACATCATGGTTTGATCCTGTCCATCAAAGGAAGATCTGATTTGTCATTTCAAAATAAAAGACACTTGAAATTTGGAAAAGTAGCAATAATTTTGGAATATTTTCCACTATTAGTCTGAACTGAAGTTAGTCAGTTGAAACTAGGATTTTTTAAAATAATCTCCCTTTGAAAATATCCCAAATTATTGCAATTATGCTACATTTCAAGTGTCTTTTATTTTGAAATGACACATCAGACCGAGCTGTGATCATTGTTGCTTTAGTTGCTTTGAAAACGTTTACACTTAGACGTAGACGAGCCGTATTAACGGGATATGTAGAACAGGAATGAGTGATCGGCTAGTTTTTAGTCCGTTTACTATTTAAGTCTGTGACTTGTTGATGATATCCTGTAATGGTGACACTTTCTATGTTCCACTTCTCATACTTTGTTTTTATTCTTCCTCTCTTTTTGTCCTCAGGTTGTAGAAATGTCTGCTGCCAGCTGTCTGCTGACTGAAGATCAGTTCCTGTGCTCCATCTGTCTGGATGTGTTCACTGATCCTGTCAGCACACCATGTGGACACAACTTCTGTAAAAGCTGCATCACTGAATCACTGGGATGTTAAAGTCCCGCATGATTGTCCAAACTGTAAAGAGGTTTTCTACAAAAGACCTGAGCTGAAGGTCAACACCTTCATCTCTGAGATGGCTGCTCAGTTCAGACAGAAAGCTCAACAGGAAGCCAGCAGCAGCAGCTCAGAGCAACAAGTTTCCAAACTAGGAGAAGTTCCCTGTGATGCCTGCACTGGAACCAAACTGAAGGCCCTGAAGTCCTGCCTGGTGTGTCTGGTTTCTTACTGTGAGACTCACCTGGAGCCTCACCTGACAGCTTCACGTCTGAAGAGACATCAGCTGATCGACCCTGTGGAGAACCTGGAAGGCAGGATGTGTGAGAAGCACGACAAACTGCTGGAGCTGTTCTGTAAGAACGACCAGATGTGTGTCTGCATGATGTGCACTATCTTAGACCACAAGACTCATGATGTTGTTCCTCTGAGAGAAGGATATGAAGGAAAGAAGGCCGAGCTGGGGAAGACAGAGGCTGAAATTCAGCAGATGATCCAGAAGAGACGACTGAAGCTTGAAGAGTTCAAACAGTCAGTGGAGCTCAGCAAGAAGAATGCAGACAGAGAGATGGCAGAAGGTGTTCAGGTCTTCAGCGCTCTGATGGAGACTGTTGAGAGACGCCTAAATAATCTGACGGACACGATCAAAGAGAAGCAGAGAGAGACGGAGGAACAGGCTGAAGGCTTCATCAAAGAGCTGCAACAGGAAATCTCTGAGCTGGAGAAGAGAAGCTCTGAAGTGAAGAAGCTCTCACGCTCTGAAGACCACCTCCACCTCCTCCAAAACATCACGGCCCTGAACGCTGCTCCACCCACCAAGAACTGGACTGGAGTCAGAGTCCATCCACCTTCATATGAGGGGACTGTGGTGAGAGTTGTGAAGCAGCTGGAGGAGACGCTCAGGGAACAGATGAAGAAGCTGATCTATGAGGCCGAGCTGAAGAGAGTCCAGCAGTATGAGGTGGATCTGACTCTGGATCCTGATACAGCACATCCTAACTCATCCTGTCTGATGATGGAAAACAAGTTCATGACAGTGATGTGAGGAAGATTCTCCCAGACAATCCAGAGAGATTTGATCGTTGTGCTATGGTCTTCTCAAAGCAGAGTTTCTCTTCAGGCAGATTTTACTTCGAGGTTCAGGTTAAAGGGAAGACTTGGTGGGCTTTAGGAGTGGCCAGAGAGTCGATCAATAGGAAGGGACCAATCACAGTGAGTCCTCAGAATGGTTTCTGGACGATATGTTTGAGGGACAAAAATGTGTACAAAGCTCTTGCTCATCCTCCAGTCTGTCTCTCTCTGCAGTCTGATCCTGAGAAGGTGGGGGTGTTTGTGGACTATGAGGAGGGTCTGGTCTCCTTTTATGACGTTGATGCTGCAGCTCTGATCTACTCCTTCACTGGCTGCTCCTTCACTGAGAAACTCTACCCATACTTTAGTCCCTGTAGAAATGATGGAGGTAAAAACTCTGCTCCTCTGATCATCTCTCCTGTCAACTAAACTGAGGAGAGCAACCACTGAGTTTCAGAGAAAGGTTGATGTCAAAGAGAACACCTGAAGAGGTGTCCATCATCACAAATGTCTTTAAGGCCTTTAAGGTGTCCTTTAGTTCCTGAATATGACCCTTGATGTGTTTCATCCTGCTGACAGCATGCTCACTCCTTGAAGACAAACATTTCTTTCATGAGATTAAAATTATAATCTGAGTTTTATAACTGTTAGAGTCAAATTGTGAGCGTCTGCAGAGAGTTGGTGTTAACAGCAGCGTGCTGTTTACTGTAGAGGAGGTGACATGCACAAGATTTCAGGTGACCATGACCACAGTTACACCTCTTCTTGACAGATAAAGGATTGTTTTTGTAAATAGAATCTGTAAATATGAAAATATGAGAAGTGTTGAATTCTGGGACATGTTACTGATGAACGGTGTGAATGAAAAAGTCGTTTTCTTGTCTTGATTTTTCAAATAAACTAAAGTGAAGTTTTCTCTGAGTCTGGTTTGGTTCTTTAGTTCTTCAGTCAGGGATAATGTTCAGTGAGTTGGTGATTATGTGAGTTAGAATCCTGATGTCATGACTTGATGCTTAGTTTAGTGTTGTCCTTGTGTTTCATGCCTTGGTTCCTCCCTGTGTTTGTTCTGTATTAGTTCTCCTTCGTCTCCCTCTTGTGTGTTTAGTGATCCTCGTCTCTTGTTGTATTTTCTTGTGTTTCCTGTTTTATTTTGTAGTTCTTGCTCCCTGTGTTTCCAGTTTAGTGTTACTTCCTGTCCTTGTGTGTTTCCCTCCTTTTTTGATGAGCCTGCTTAGTCTCACCTGTGTCCTGTGTCCACACCTGTGTTAATCACTGTGTGTGTTCAGTTCCTCTGTTTCCCCCGTCCTGTGTTGGATCATTGTTCGTCTCTCCTGTGTTTTATCTGGATTTGACTCTTTGACGTTTTTAGTAAGTTTTGTTTATTAAAACCTTTTATTTTAAATCTGCACTTCCAGTTTCTCCATTCATGACACCTGACAGGGTGAGCGGGCCTGGATTGCAGCATCAGATGAAATGTTAAAAAAACATCCATGTTGTTAAGCATGAAAATATTATTGCCACAGTGTCAACAGGTGGAGATGAAATATTCCAAATCTCCTCACTGCGTATTGATCTAATGGGATGTGTGTGAGCTAATAGGAGTTAATAACCGTTGTCAAGGGGTTTAGACCAATCAGAATCAAGTATTCAACTCCGCCTGTTGATCAGTGAGAAAGCTGGAAAGAGTTGTTCTAACACTCAATGACTGAACATTATTCCAGCAGATGATTTATGTTCAAACACAAACTCAAATCAAATCAATGAATCGATCGATGTTCATTCAAATCTCTGGAGACCAGAGGAAATGTGACTGAAGCAGCCGGGAGGAACTTTTGCAGCTTCTTGTGTGCAGTTTCAGTGTTTGTCCGCTAGGTGGCGACCTGCCTCCATCTCCTCTTCTTTAACTCACACCAGTTTCTCTCTTTCTAATGGAGCTGATTAACTTCAGCTGTTCCTACACACGCGCATGCTTCCTCTGTGGTTTCATGTGTTTGTCAAGGATGGCGTGCTGGTACTGAGGTGCAAGCTAAGAAAAGACGACATGGACCTGTCCCTCCACCCGCCGCTATGGGGAATGTAAGATCTATCTACGATAAGGTGGACGAGCTAACCAAGCACCAGAGGGAATACTGGCAGAGTAGCATCATGCTAACAGAGCCAACACCGGACATGAACGCCACATTGGAAGGATTTCACCTGCTGTGGGCGGACAGGATACAGGAGAGCGGGACTGAACACACTGGTGAAGAAGGCCAGCTCAGTCCTGGACCCTGTGGAGGTGGTGGCTGACAGGAGAATTATGGCCAAGCTGTCGTCTTTGATGGACATTTCTTTCCTATATACATTCTAGTTAAATTCTTGTAGTGTACACCTTCTTGTTTGCTGCTGTAACTCCATGAATTTCCCCGTTGTGGGACGAATAAATGAGTATCTTATCTTGTCTTATAGAGCTGACAGCGGGAGGACTCGATGGAGGACTCTCTGAGGTGTCGTGGGCCGGACTAAAGGAAACATCAGTGAAGAGAGGAGCCCACTTGATAACCCCAGTGATGTGCTGTCTCTCTCTCCATCTGTCCTTTCTGTCTCAGGCTTTGGAGGACATCAGTCTGATAATAAGAGTGATAAGTGGGATGATGTATAGTGACCTTTACACACATGTAGCAGCCTGTTTATGAAAACATACAGTATGTTCATTCATCTGACAGACTTCTTGTTTTCTGAGTATATGTTCTTAAATATGAAGAATGAAAAGTCAGTAAAGTCTGGCCTTTGCTGACCATGTGAGGTCCTACAAGGAGGCACTCTCCAAGACCAAGACCTCCTATTACTCCACCCTCATTGCCTCACAACAAAATCAACCCAGATCTTTTTTCTCAACCATACACCAACTTCTCCGCCCACTTGCTCCCTCCCTCACTGCCGATGCTCCTGACCTCTGCTCAAAGTTCCTCGACTTTTTCCAAGCCGAGGTAAATTCTATCCATCATCAACTCCTGGCGCCTGGCCCCTCCCCTTCTCACGTATCCATGACACCGGATGACATGCTCCCAGCCACAGCCCTCCACTCCCAATGCTCTCTCTCCTCCTTCTCCCCAGTCGATGCTTCACTGGTCTCGAAGCTGGTTCCCAGAGCTAAAGCCTCCACCTGCTCCCTTGACCCTATGCCCACGGTGCTGGTCAAGGCCTGTCTTCCCACCCTCTGCCCCATCATTACGGACATCATCAACTCCTCTCTGGCTTCTGGAATAGTTCCCTCTCAGTTCAAAACTGCCTCCATAACTCCCATCCTTAAGAAGCCTGGTCTGGACCCTGAGGAGCTGAACAACTACAGGCCGATCTCTAACCTTCCTTTCCTCAGTGAAACCCTGGAAAGAGCAGTGGCTGCCCAGCTACATCAACATCTGTCCAACCATGAGCTCTATGAACCACTACAGTCACCCTACAGACCACACCACAGCACAGAGACCGTCCTCATCAAGATCACCAACGACCTCCTCCTCCTCGCTGCAGACTCCGGACACATCAGTATACTCATCCTCCTCGACCTTTCTGCTGCCTTTGACACAGTTTCCCACACAGTCCTTCTGAAATGCCTATCAGACAATCTCGGCATCACAGGTACAGCTCTTTCATGGTTCCAATCATATCTTTCCCACAGGACTCAGTTTGTCAGCATCAACGGCTCATCCTCCCCCCCGGCCCCTGTCAACCAAGGTGTCCCCCAAGGCTCTGTGCTCGGTCCCCTACTCTTCACCATCTACATGCTCCCACTCGGTCAGATCATTCGGCACTTCAGTCTCAATTTCCACTGTTACGCTGATGATACTCAGCTCTACCTCAGCACCTCACCATCCGCCCAGCTTCCCCCTCAGTCTCTGGTCAACTGCCTTCACGCCATAAAATCCTGGAGGACATCTAAACTCCTCAAACTCAACAGTACCAAGACGGAGCTCGTGGTTGTGGCCCCCAAGCCACTGCTCAGGAAGGTTGGAGATCTCCTCCTCCACGTGGATGGCTGTTCCATCTCCCCATCTCTTGAAGTCCGCAACCTGGGTGTCATTCTTGACTTCACCCTCTCCTTCCTGTTACACATCAAATCAGTCACAAAGTCTGCCTTCTATCACCTGAAGAACATCTCCCGTCTGCGTCCATCTGTCTCTGATTCAGTTGCCCAGACCCTCATCCACGCTTTCATAACCTCCCGGCTAGATTACTGCAATGGAGTCCTGTTCCGGGTACCCAGCAATGCCCTGGACCGGCTCCAATACGTGCAGAACTCAGCAGCCAGGGTTCTCACGCACACCAAGCCCTGGCAGCACATCACCCCCACTCTCATTCACCTCCACTGGCTCCCTGTAAAGTACTGCATCACCTATAAGCTCCTCCTCCTCACCTACAAACCCCTGCATGCCCACGCCCCCCCAATACCTGGCTGACCTCCTCCACCAACACACTCCATCCCGGAACCTAAGGTCTTCGGACCTGGGTCTCTCTCCCTCCTGACATCCGCAGCGCCCCAACCCTGGACACTTTTAAGAAGGCATTCAAAATGAACCTTTTCCTCAAGGCCTTTCCCCGTTAGTTATCCCTACCCACCCCCCAGACCCCCTACCTGACCCTGTGAAGTGACCTTGAGTTTCTTAAAAGGTGCTATATAAAAATCAGTTATTATTATTATTATTATTATTATTATTATTATTATTATTATTATAAGACTCTTCTTAGATCAAAGCCACGTCAAGGTGTGCTCCCACGAGGCCTGAGTGATGTCACTGGAGGAGGAGGGGCTTGAATGCCACCTATCCTGAAATGAGAGTGAAAGTTAGTCTGAGTGTGAGCAGAGCTGCGGTCGAGAAAAGTCTCCCTGTTTCTCTCTAAAGACAAATTCAAGCAAAGTCTTGGAGTTTTTCTCAACTGAACAGCAGAATCTGTGTCCATCAGCGGTGAGTACACTGACCTACAAAGACTGAATGTACTGACTGAACATTTAAGAGGAAACTAGAAACAAGTTAAATTAAGTCGTTATATTAGAGAATAAAGGATCTATATACAAGAATTAAGTATCTATACAAGAATTAAGTATCTATATACTAGAATAAAGTTGGTATATAGAAGAATAGAGTATTTATATAGGATAATAAAGTTTTTATAGGTGAACAAAGTCTAAATAAAGTAGTTGTGTATGAGGTTATGAGGTGAAAGTCCTCATAGGTGTGTCCTCATAGGTGTGGTGAGTTGGCTCTCCCTCCCTGTCTCTGCATGGCACTGTTCCAGCTTCAGGAGCGTTGATTACTGGGCGGCGTCGCGCGCACTGACATATACAGGTGTGTGTGTTTCCGGGTTGTGGGGCGCTGTTTGTGAAGTTGTTTACACTGAAAATAAAAACAACATTTCTCCACATTTAGCTCCAAAATGTCATAAAAATGTAGAGTGAATTTTTAAAAGTCACTTTTTTTTCACATTTAGAGGAATATTTGAAATTTTCTTCACATTTAAATTGTTGTGAAAAATATA
The DNA here is from genome assembly GCF_009762535.1 of Notolabrus celidotus. Classification (NCBI taxonomy): domain Eukaryota; kingdom Metazoa; phylum Chordata; class Actinopteri; order Labriformes; family Labridae; genus Notolabrus; species Notolabrus celidotus. The sequence goes on along the minus strand of NC_048277.1, from coordinate 37,085,808 downwards.
TAAAGTTAAAATAAGTGTTAAATCCAAATGTTTAATATAAATCTAAATATTTAATCTAAATAATAAATGTTAAATCTAAATGTTTGGATCGCGGAGCAACACTTAACATTTATATTTATATTTAATAATTAGACATATATTTAACATTTAGATTTATATGTAACATTTCTATTTCTATTTAACATTTAGATTCATATTTGATATTTATATTTATATTTAACATTTAGATTTATATTTGATATTTAAATTCAACATTTATATTTATATTTATTTATATTTATATTTGACATTTATATTTATCTTTCACATTTATATTTAACATTTAGATTCATATTTAATATTTATATTTAACATTTAAATTTATATTTAATATTTAGAGTTAACATTTATATTTATATTTGATATTTATATTTAACATTTAGATTCATATTTAATATTTATATTTCACATTTAGATTTATATTTAATTTTAACAATTAGAATTATATTTATTTATATTTATTTTTTACATTTAGATTGAATGTTGAACATTTAGATCTATATTTAACATTTAGATTAATATTTAATATATTTATATTTAAATTTAATATTTATATTTATTTTGAACATTTAGATTGAATGTTGAACATTTACATTTATATTCTACATTTAGATTAATATTAAGCATTTGGATTTAACAATTTTTTTTTTTTTTTGATGTTTTGAAGCTAAATGTGGTGAAATGTTGTTTTTATTTTCAGTGTGCACAACTTTACAAACGGCGCCCCATAGCGGTCTGAGCAGGAGCGGAGAAGTTTTGTTGAACGCGTGAACGTGACCGTCAGGTTCAAACAACCTAAGACAAGAATAATACTGCACAAAAGAGGTCAGACAACAGTTCTTTGGATTTTACTTGCAAGGAGAACGGTCAGAGAGTGCTCAGTTACAATCTCCACCCCGCTCTGAAGCACACTCTGCCGTACCCTCTCTATTTATTTCCTTAGGGTGGTCCATATGTTGCAGCCAAGAATACAGTCGGACGCTGGACGGACGTTTCACTTGTCTCAACTTTATTTACCTTAACAGAACTCTTTTCGACATATTCTCCGGCTGCTCACAGAACACTGCAGCTTCATGCTAACAGCATCTTTCAGTTAACACGTTCCATGAAAAACTCTTCTTCTCACTAACACGTCTGTGTATTGCTCCGTTCCTGACTCACAGGCACCACCTAGTGGTGTAAATAATACAGCGCATGTAATCACATGTAAACATCAGCTGCGAATTTAAAGGGGACATATCACGCTTTTTTCATCAATATATATTGGTCTAAGAGGTCCCCAAAACATGTCTTTAAAGTTTATGCTCATAAAAACACTTTGAAATCAGATTCTGGTCTGCCTGAAAAACCCTCTTCTTCAGCCCTCCTCAGAACACTCTGTTTTCTCTCTGACCACGCCCCCTCAGGAAGTGGATGTGCCTCGGCTCTCCAGCACGTTGATCTAATGTTTACATGTTGGCTGAATATACACGGCTGCTCAGAGATCACGTTACTTCAACCCTCTGAATCTGATCCTGACGGAGAGGCGCCTGTAGCAGGACCTTTCTGAACGATTGGTCACAGATTCTGTGTTTCTTGTTGTTTTATTTGTCAGTATGTAGACGTGTGTCTTGGTACACAGCTACGAACATGTAGCTATGTGGCTATGCTAACTAGCTCTAGCACTTATCCATGATAAATAAAAATCATCCACTAGATCTTCAAATCTGCAGACGTGGGGAGTAAACCGACCTTGTGTTTATTAAGACAGCCTACAACTAGCATGCCTCCCTCCTAAGCTCCTTGTTAGCACACATGTGTGCAGGGAATGAAAAACGGAGGAGGGGTTGAGTTGTATTTTATACAGTCTATGGGCTGACAAGCTCCGAGCTCTGACTTCCTGTTACAGAACGGATGGCGTTGTGACGTATGAAAACACTGAAAACTGAAACGGTGGTTTCACACACATTTACAGAAAGGTGGAGAAATCAGAAACAGGGGCAGAATGGATTCTTTTCATTCTCGGGGGTTTGTAGACAGGGACACATATTTCAGGTAGAGAACCATTAAAAAAGTCAATTTGCATGATATGTCACC
>NC_048277.1:37010413-37083493 GCF_009762535.1 Notolabrus celidotus | reverse complement strand
TCAAGAGATGGGGAGATGGAACAGCCATCCACATGGAGGAGGAGATCTCCAACCTTCCTGAGCAGTGGCTTGGGGGCCACAACCACGAGCTCCGTCTTTGTACTGTTGAGTTTGAGGAGTTTAGATGTCCTCGAGGATTTTATGGCGTGAAGGCAGTTGACCAGAGACTGAGGGGGAAGCTGGGCGGATGGTGAGGTGCTGAGGTAGAGCTGAGTATCATCAGCGTAACAGTGGAAATTGAGACTGAAGTGCCGAATGATCTGACCGAGTGGGAGCATGTAGATGGTGAAGAGTAGGGGACCGAGCACAGAGCCTTGGGGGACACCATGGTTGACAGGGGCCGGGGGGGAGGATGAGCCGTTGATGCTGACAAACTGAGTCCTGTGGGAAAGATATGATTGGAACCATGAAAGAGCTGTACCTGTGATGCCGAGATTGTCTGATAGGCATTTCAGAAGGACTGTGTGGGAAACTGTGTCAAAGGCAGCAGAAAGGTCGAGGAGGATGAGTATACTGATGTGTCCGGAGTCTGCAGCGAGGAGGAGGAGGTCGTTGGTGATCTTGATGAGGACGGTCTCTGTGCTGTGGTGTGGTCTGTAGGGTGACTGTAGTGGTTCATAGAGCTCATGGTTGGACAGATGTTGATGTAGCTGGGCGGCCACTGCTCTTTCCAGGGTTTCACTGAGGAAAGGAAGGTTGGAGATCGGCCTGTAGTTGTTCAGCTCCTCAGGGTCCAGACCAGGCTTCTTAAGGATGGGAGTTATGGAGGCAGTTTTGAACCGAGAGGGAACTATTCCAGAAGCCAGAGAGGAGTTGATGATGTCCGTAATGATGGGGCAGAGGGTGGGAAGACAGGCCTTGACCAGCACCGTGGGCATAGGGTCAAGGGAGCAGGTGGAGGCTTTAGCTCTGGGAACCAGCTTCGAGACCAGTGAAGCATCGACTGGGGAGAAGGAGGAGAGAGAGCATTGGGAGTGGAGGGCTGTGGCTGGGAGCATGTCATCCGGTGTCATGGATACGTGAGAAGGGGAGGGGCCAGGCGCCAGGAGTTGATGATGGATAGAATTTACCTTGGCTTGGAAAAAGTCAAGGAACTTTGAGCAGAGGTCAGGAGCATCGGCAGTGAGGGAGGGAGCAAGTGGGAGGAGAAGTCGGTGTATGGTTGAGAATAAAGATCTGGGTTGATTTTGTTGTGAGGCAATGAGGGTGGAGTAATAGGAGGTCTTGGTCTTGGAGAGTGCCTCCTTGTAGGACCTCACATGGTCAGCAAAGGCCAAACTTTACTGACTTTTCATTCTTCATATTTAAGAACATATACTCAGAAAACAAGAAGTCTGTCAGATGAATGAACATACTGTATGTTTTCATAAACAGGCTGCTACATGTGTGGAAAGGTCACTATACATCATCCCACTTATCACTCTTATTATCAGACTGATGTCCTCTAAAGCCTGAGACAGAAAGGACAGATGGAGAGAGAGACAGCACATCACTGGGGTTATCAAGTGGGCTCCTCTCTTCACTGATGTTTCCTTTAGTCCGGCCCACGACACCTCAGAGAGTCCTCCATCGAGTCCTCCCGCTGTCAGCTCTATAAGATAAGATACTCATTTATCCGTCCCATCACGGGGAAATTCATGGAGTTACAGCAGCAAACAAGAAGGTGTAGAGTACAAGAATTTAACTAGAATGTATATAGGAAAGAAATGTCCATCAAAGACGACAGCTTGGCCATAATTCTCCTGTCAGCCACCACCTCCACAGGGTCCAGGACTGAGCTGGCCTTCTTCACCAGTGTGTTCAGTCCCGCTCTCCTGTATCCTGTCCGCCCACAGCAGGTGAAATCCTTCCAATGTGGGGTTCATGTCCGGTGTTAGCTCTGTTAGCATGATGCTACTCTGCCAGTATTCCCTCTGGTGCTGGGTTAGCTCGTCCACCTTATCGTAGATAGATCTTACATTCCCCATAGCGGCGGGTGGAGGGACAGGTCCATGTCGTCTTTTCTTAGCTTGCACCTCAGTACCAGCACGCCATCCTTGACAAACACATGAAACCACAGAGGAAGCACGCGCGTGTGCAGGAACAGCTGAAGTGAATCAGCTTCATTAGAAAGAGAGAAACTGGTGTGAGTTAAAGCAGAGGAGATGGAGGCAGGTCGCCACCTAGCGGACAAACACTGAAACTGCACACAAGAAGCTGCAAAAGTGTTAGTGTTAGAACAACTCTTTCCAGCTTTCTCACTGATCAACAGGCGGAGTTGAATACTTGATTCTGATTGGTCTAAACCCCTTGACAACGGTTATTAACTCCTATTAGCTCACACACATCCCATTAGATCAATACGCAGTGAGGAGATTTGGAACATTTCATCTCCACCTGTTGACACTGTGGCAATAATATTTTCATGCTTAACAACATGGATGTTTTTTTAACATTTCATCTGATGCTGCAATCCAGGCCCGCTCACCCTGTCAGGTGTCATGAATGGAAAAACTGGAAGTGCAGATTTAAAATAAAAGGTTTTAATAAACAAAACTTACTAAAAACGTCAAAGAGTCAAATCCAGATAAAACACAGGAGAGACAATGATCCAACACAGGACGGGGGAAACAGAGGAACTGAACACACACAGTGATTAACACAGGTGTGGACACAGGACACAGGTGAGACTAATCAGGCTCATCAAAAAAGGAGGGAAACACACAAGGACAGGAAGTAACACTAAACTGGAAACACAGGGAGCAAGAACTACAAAATAAAACAGGAAACACAAGAAAATACAACAAGAGACGAGGATCACTAAACACACAAGAGGGAGACGAAGGATAACTAATACAGAACAAACACAGGGAGGAACCAAGGCATGAAACACAAGGACAACACTAAACTAACATCAAGTCATGACATCAGGATTCTAACTCACATAATCACCAACTCACTGAACATTATCCCTGACTGAAGAACTAAAGAACCAAACCAGACTCAGAGAAAACTTCACTTTAGTTTATTTGAAATATCAAGAAAAGAAAATGACTTTTTCATTCACACTGTTCATCAGTAACATGTCCCAGAATTCAACACTTCTCATAAAACACTCCACTATTAATTGTGACTATTACATGAAAGCAGAATGAGATTTTGTTGTTGAAGAAAACACAGCAGGGGGCGCCAAACCCACACAAACAGAAAGGTTCTCACAGGAGCTCGTTTGTTGTCTTTGCTCAATGAAAGAAGAACAAAGAACCTGATCAGACGCAACAGAAATTCACAGAAATCAAGAATACAAAATGACTTTGTTCAGACACACTGTTCATCAGTAATATGTCCCAGAATTCAACACTTCTCATCAAAAGATCCATCTGACACACGGACATTTAGGAAAAGTTACACAGAGGAAAATGTGGATTTTTGACACTGCATTGAATTGTGCTAAAAATCAAAAAGAACAATTAAAGAGACTTTTCAAATCTCTGATTTATTCTTATTATTGTTGATAATCCCTGATTAAAAGTGACTTCAAAGTCATATTTACAGATTCTATTTACAAAAACAATCCTTTATATGTCAAGAAGAGGTGTAACTGTGGTCATGGTCACCTGAAATCTTGTGCATGTCACCTCCTCTACAGTAAACAGCACGCTGCTGTTAACACCAACTCTCTGCAGACGCTCACAATTTGACTCTAACAGTTATAAAACTCAGATTATAATTTTAATCTCATGCAAGAAATGTTTGTCTTCAAGGAGTGAGCATGCTGTCAGCAGGATGAAACACATCAAGGGTCATATTCAGGAACTAAAGGACACCTTAAAGGCCTTAAAGACATTTGTGATGATGGACACCTCTTCAGGTGTTCTCTTTGACATCAACCTTTCTCTGAAACTCAGTGGTTGCTCTCCTCAGTTTAGTTGACAGGAGAGATGATCAGAGGAGCAGAGTTTTTACCTCCATCATTAGGACAGGGACCAAAGTATGGGTAGAGTTTCTCAGTGAAGGAGCGGCCAGTGAAGGAGTAGATCAGAGCTGCAGCATCAACGTCATAAAAGGAGACCAGACCCTCCTCATAGTCCACAAACACCCCCACCTTCTCAGGATCAGACTGCAGAGAGAGACGGACTCTAGGGTCAGCAAGAGCTTTGTACTCATTTTCATTCCTCAAATATATCGTCCAGAAACCTTTCTCAGGACTCAGTGTGATTAGTCCCTTCCTGTTGATCGACTCTCTGACCACTCCTAAAGCCCACCCAGTCTTCCCTTTAACCTGAACCTCAAAGTAAAATCTGCCTGAAGAGAAACTCTGCTTTGATAAGACACAGGGACAAGGATCAAATCTCTCTGGATTGTTTGGGAGATTCTTCACTTCATCACTGTCATGAACTTGTTTTCCATCATCAGACAGGATGAGATCAGGATGTGCTGTATCAGGATCAAGAGTCAGATCCACCTCATACTGCTGGACTCTCTTCAGCTCGGCCTCAGAGATCAGCTTCTTCATCTGTTCACTGAGCGTCTCCTCCAGCTGCTTCACAGCTCTCACCACAGTCCCCTCATATGAAGGTGGATGGACTCTGACTCCAGTCCAGTTCTTGGTGGGTGGAGCAGCGTTCAGGGCCGTGATGTTTTGGAGGAGGTGGAGGTGGTCTTCAGAGCGTGAGAGCTTCTTCACTTCAGAGCTTCTCTTCTCCAGCTCAGAGATTTCCTGTTGCAGCTCTTTGATGAAGCCTTCAGCCTGTTCCTCCGTCTCTCTCTGCTTCTCTTTGATCGTGTCCGTCAGATTATTTAGGCGTCTCTCAACAGTCTCCATCAGAGCGCTGAAGACCTGAACACCTTCTGCCATCTCTCTGTCTGCATTCTTCTTGCTGAGCTCCACTGACTGTTTGAACTCTTCAAGCTTCAGTCGTCTCTTCTGGATCATCTTCTGAATTTCAGCCTCTGTCTTCCCCAGCTCGGCCTTCTTTCCTTCATATTCTTCTCTCAGAGGAACAACATCATGAGTCTTGTGGTCTAAGATAGTGCACATCATGCAGACACACATCTGGTCGTTCTTACAGAACAGCTCCAGCAGTTTGTCGTGCTTCTCACACATCCTGCCTTCCAGGTTCTCCACAGGGTCGATCAGCTGATGTCTCTTCAGACCTGTCATTGTCAGGTGAGGCTCCAGGTGAGTCTCACAGTAAGAAACCAGACACACCAGGCAGGACTTCAGGGCCTTCAGTTTGGTTCCAGTGCAGACGTCACAGGGAACTTCTCCTGGTTTGGAAACTTGTTGCTCTGAGCTGCTGCTGCTGGCTTCCTGTTGAGCTTCCTGTCTGAACTGAGCAGCCATCTCAGAGATGAAGGTGTTGACCTTCAGCTCAGGTCTTGTTTTAAAAACCTCTTTACAGTTTGGACACTGACACGAGACATTAACATCCCAGTGTTCAGTGATGCAGCTTTTACAGAAGTTGTGTCCACATGATAAGGTGACAGGATCAGTGAACACATCCAGACAGATGGAGCACAGGAACTGATCTTCAGTCAGCAGACAGCTGGCAGCAGACATTTCTACAACCTGAGGACAAAAAGAGAGGAAGAATAAAACAAAGTATGAGAAGTGGAACATAGAAAGTGTCACCATTACAGGATATCATCAACAAGTCACAGACTTAAATAGTAAACGGACTAAAAACTAGCCGATCACTCATTCCTGTTCTACATATCCCGTTAATACGGCTCGTCTACGTCTAAGTGTAAACGTTTTCAAAGCAACTAAAGCAACAATGATCACAGCTCGGTCTGATGTGTCATTTCAAAATAAAAGACACTTGAAATGTAGCATAATTGCAATAATTTGGGATATTTTCAAAGGGAGATTATTTTAAAAAATCCCAGTTTCCACTGACTAACTTCAGTTCAGACTAATAATGGAAAATATTCCAAAATTATTGCTACTTTTCCAAATTTCAAGTGTCTTTTATTTTGAAATGACAGATCAGATCTTCCTGTGATTGGCAGGATTACATCATGAGGTTGTCCACTATTAGGCTGTCTCCGAAACGGCCTCCTACATACTACTTACTAATGTAGTAGGCAGAAGGTATTGCCTACTACATACTGCGTTTGAATTTAGTCTGTAGTTTGACTGTTCTGTTTGATGTGTGTTGAAGTACGCTGGGTCACACGTCATTAGATTTCCGGGTTTGGAAAGTGGAAGTAAACAACGGCGAAGCCGATAGAGAAACTGCTTCTTTAGCATCACTTATGATTTAAAAAGTTAGGAAGTGGTTTATATGTAATTCAATAACCTTCACAGCACCCAAAAAAAAACGGATTTCCTCCCGTCAAAAAAGAAGGAAAAAGAAAGAGCGGAACAAGCGCAGTGCATTGTGGGAAACAGGACGTGAGGCAGATTGGTCCAATCAAAGACCGTAAATAAAAGTGGACAGCGTTGCTCCGCCTCTTCCCGTTGTACGGTTCTGAAGCCAAAAAATCCCTCTCCTGGGCGCCGCCATTGTGCAGCCAGAGCCTGTGAAGCCACTGTAATAAGCTCCGCCCTACAGCGTGACGTCACAAGACGCTGTGAGTCCTGAAGTTTCCCTCCACGGCGGCTGTGAATCAAAGTTAACAGGAAGTAAAACCCTGTTTTTTAAACTCTAATAACTAACGAAAAAGAAACTTTTCAGGAAAAAGAGGCCTTGAACACAAAACAGTCAGATACTAACTACATATCACCACAGCATACGGACAGGAGAAACATTCGTACCACGTGTATTTATTTTTTAAAGTTTGACTGCTCCCCCATTCAAATGAATGGAGGAGACGGATTTTTTGACCTATACTGCAGCCAGCCACCAGGGGGCAGACACACTGCTGAAAGCCTCACCACCAGGGGAGGATCCAGCTCCCTTGGTGTGGAAGGGGATATAGTAGGGGGCCTGTGCCCCAGTAGAGCTTTATGCCTAGCAACGCCCCTGGTAGAAACACTTGTTATATTTCCTGTCAGGTTAATAAAGTTTCATATGAGGCTGATCATTAATGAGCACGGGGTTTTAAAAGAGTTGCATGGTTTCTATTTTCCTGTAACTTAATACATAATTTAATAATGAGGCATTTTACCGGTGAATGGATCTGTGATGCTTCAGGACAGAATAAACAGAGAGCAGATTCTCTTCTTCTGCAGGTGTTTGTTAAACAGGTAAACACAGAGACAGAGCTCTGTTACTGTTTATATGGATCAGAGTTATGACAGTGAACATGTGTGCAGACACAAACAGCTGTTAGTGACGTCATCACAAACCGACGTCTCATTCCTCTTAATGCAGACAGAAGCTGTGTCTCAATTCAGGGTCTGCATCCTCCGGAGGCTGCATTTTGAAGGCCGATTACGTCACAACGCTGCACGAAGGCTGTCCCATTTCGAAGGCTCCTTCAAATGCAGCCGGATGCAGCCCACAAATGCGGCCTTCTTTTCCCTCTTCTTGAAGGACACATCGCTACTATCCTTCGCGGCCCCATATATCCCAAGATCCTTTGCGCCGCTGCTCATTCATGAAAATTACTATTCAATATGGCGGCACCTAGCGGGGAAGAGAGAGACGGAGTGGAATTCACTTTTAAATGTAAGTATTTGGGTTTTACTCTTTTGAACATCCAACGCCAGATATGTGAAGTTTCAAGGGACCTTAAAACCTTAATATTTCTGTTGAAATATGCGACGTTAGTAATCCTAACATGTAGCCACGGGACTAGACTGTTAATACTTCATATTACATATAAATGGACTAAGATGACTGACTTTAGATGAGGTTGTGAGCCCTGCGTTATTTCCAGACTGTACAACTGTAAAGTCTAGTTAAACGTTTGCATTGAATACAGAGCTGACTTCAGGATTATTATAATTTTTATTATTAAAGTTTTTTCGCCATATAAGAATCCTTGTGTCTGTTGACATGACAAAACATGCTTTACATTTCTTTTGTTTTTTAGGGAGCAAGGATCAAACAGGATCAAACCAAGAGATTCATAACACTGAGGGATCAGAACGATCATTACGGGTGTTAAACATTCAGCCACTGTTAGATGGAGGTAAGTCAATAATTATGGTAACACTTTATAATAATGGAACAGTTTTCTTAGTGAAATAATGCTGAAGTCATGTTGAAGTAATGCATGACTCATGATAAATTTCTGTATGAATTAATAATGACTTCCTGTTGTTCACCATGAACTAATGATCCTGTCTGACTTCATGTAATGACAACGTGTTTAATACATCATTAGTGAAGGTATGGTAGTTAACAGTTACTTCATACATCAGTTCAGATCTGACCAAATTTGCTGGACATACCAGGTTTTATTTTAGGATTATTGCATATGAACAGCCTCTCAGGCTGAATTTTAAAATGTTATATTTCTGAGAACATACTGAATGGTGTGTGTATATATACATATATATATGTATGTATATATACAGTGTTTACACACATATGTGTGTTTATTTAACAACTTGTGTCTTGGCCAGCAGGCCAAAACAAATGGGACAACCTGAAAATAAAATATGTATACAGACATGGATGATGATATTGAAGCTACTATGTTTTTTAAGATGTTTTGTTTTTCAGAGCTGGCAAAATGAAAATCAGCAGAACACTTCTGAAAAGGTGTTTGACAACATTCACATCACATAGTCATATTTTCAAATCTCCTGTCAGCTTTTAGCACTGACTTAATGTAGCATCTACGTACAAATGACAGTTTGCTGCCGCCCCCCATCAAAAAGTTACCCAAAAACTTGTGTGACGTGTGTTCCCTGACCAGCTTGCCACTGGGCCTAATAACTTTTCTAGGGGAAACCCTGATATTTGTTTTACTGTATTTGTTTTTACCCATGCAAGTTAATAAACACTGCTGAAAATTACTGCTGTTGACGTGATTTATTTGTACACAAGATTGTTTACCTGTTTATGTGTAAAAATTACAATATTGTTACGTTTCAGAGACAAAAAGGGACTGAATTTTTTATTTTATTAAAGAAGAGTTTTTATTATTGTCTCCGCTCCTGGTGGAGGGGGTCCAGCAGCACTGCCAGAGACTCTCTGCTCAGCCTGAAGTCTGGCCTGGTGTCACCCTGGCCAAAGAATGTGTCCAATATAGGAACAGCCAGGTTGATCCTGCAGTCCAGGTGTCTGGTCTGGATTAGGAAAAGAGAAGAAAAACAGAAGAAAATGGTTAATTAAAGAATAGCTTCATAACTTAAGTTAATAAATTAATTCTAGTTAATTTTAGAGCTTTGATAGATAATGCTAAATCTGTCTATCTATCCACTTACAGTCAATCTAGTCTTCTCAATGTGGTTTTGATGATTCATGACACATTTTAATATTAAATTAAGGTCAGGGTCACTTAACTATGAATCAATTGTCAAAGTTAAACCATATACCAATCTATAGTTTTTATGCCTAGCTTTAATGTCTCTTCACGGTAATTAACGTAATGTATAGGTATATTAATTACTCCTGACTGTTAACTAGCTAATGATAATATTACTGTTAACTAGGTAATGATAATATTACTGTTAACTAGCTAATGATAATATTACTGTGGGTTTAAAGAACAGATTTACCTCTCTACGGTCCTCTCTCAGCCGGAGATACACCAGCCGACGGAGGCGTTTCTCCTCTTCTTCCAGCATAAAATTGAAAATAAATAAATAAAGGTAACAGCTCTGGCTCCATAAATTATCTTCTCTTCTCTTCTTTCTTTCTGTCTGTCTTCCTTTCTCTCTCTCTCCTTTCGCGAGCCTGGACGGCAGAAACCTTGACGTAAAGGTAAGGGCGTGAACAATCCTCCGAAGGCCAGACCGTCTCATTTCACAACAGTTAATGCGGCCCTCGAACGGGCCTCCGAAGGACTCACCTCCACAGACCGCGTAGGCTGCGTCCTCCAAAGGATGCAGACCCTGAATTGAGACACAGCTACAGAGGGAGAGCCAACTCACCACACCTATGAGGACGTTCACCTCATACACAACCTCTTTATTCTGGTTTATAAATACTTGATTTTAAATCTTCTTCTTTTTAAAGGCTCTACTCCTCGTCGTCTAGTGTCGAGTTGAACAGACGGGGAGGGAGCAGCTTCTTGTTTCCTCTTAAATGTTCAGTCAGTACATTTAGTCTTTGTAGGTCAGTGTACTCACCGCTGATGGACACAGATTCTGCTGTTCAGTTGAGAAAAACTCCAAGACTTTGCTTGAATTTGTCTTTAGAGAGAAACAGGGAGACTTTCCTCGACCGCAGCTCTGCTCACACTCAGACTAACTTTCACTTTCATCTCAGGAAAAGTGGCGTTCAAGCCCCTCCTCCTCCAGTGACGTCACTCAGGCCTCGTGGGAGCACACCTTGACGTGGCTTTGATCTAAGAAGAGTCTTTACTGACTTTTCATTCTTCATATTTAAGAACATATAATTATACTCAGAAAACAAGAAGTCTGTCAGATGAATGAACATACTGTATGTTTTCATAAACAGGCTGCTACATGTGTGGGAAGGTCACTATACATCATCCCTCTTATTACCTGGCTACCAACCACAGACACAAACAAGCTGACACTACAATTCAATTTAAAGCTGTTTTTATTGATTTAAATAGGATTTATCTAAACAGATCAAAAAGATTGATTTTCTCTCTTTTCTTTTCTTTTAATTGTATTTAAATAAAGTACGAGTGCATCTCAACAATTCTAAATGTTGTGAAAATAAACAATATTGTCCATCAGTCATTTAAGAAAGTGAAAATGTAACATATTGTCGTCTCATTAGACATCAAGTGAAATGTTTTAAGAGTTAAATCTATTTTGACTTTGATAATTTTGGCCTACAGCTAAAAAAACATCAAAATCTTGTTTCCAGTTTCTCATTTTGAGCTCGTATGAAAAAAAGAGAACCATCTCACTATATTCTAACTTTGTTAAATACACTCCTTTATACTATATAGAGAATATATTTGAATATTGTCTAAAGCATCTTACAATAAAACAATCAATCTGAGAATAAACGATCAAAATGACTCAAAATAGAAAAACTTGCTGAAAATGTCTTTTATTGATTTATTTGTAATTTTCCACGGCAAAGATTCTTGATGAGTGATAGACTCCACTATTAATTGTGACTATTACATGAAAGCAGAATGAGATTTTGTTGTTGAAGAAAACACAGCAGGGGGCGCCAAACCCACACAAACAGAAAGGTTCTCACAGGAGCTCGTTTGTTGTCTTTGCTCAATGAAAGAAGAACAAAGAACCTGATCAGACGCAACAGAAATTCACAGAAATCAAGAAAACAAAATGACCTTTTTTCAGACACACTGTTCATCAGTAATATGTCCCAGAATTCAACACTTCTCATCAAAAGATCCATCTGACACACGGACATTTAGGAAAAGTTACACAGAGGAAAATGTGGATTTTTGACACTGCATTGAATTGTGCTAAAAATCAAAAAGAACAATTAAAGAGACTTTTCAAATCTCTGATTTATTCTGATTATTATTGATAATCCCTGATTAAAGTGACTTCAAAGTCATATTTACAGATTCTATTTACAAAAACAATCCTTTATATGTCAAGAAGAGGTGTAACTGTGGTCATGGTCACCTGAAATCTTGTGCATGTCACCTCCTCTACAGTAAACAGCACGCTGCTGTTAACACCAACTCTCTGCAGACGCTCACAATTTGACTCTAACAGTTATAAAACTCAGATTATAATTTTAATCTCATGCAAGAAATGTTTGTCTTCAAGGAGTGAGCATGCTGTCAGCAGGATGAAACACATCAAGGGTCATATTCAGGAACTAAAGGACACCTTAAAGGCCTTAAAGACATTTGTGATGATGGACACCTCTTCAGGTGTTCTCTTTGACATCAACCTTTCTCTGAAACTCAGTGGTTGCTCTCCTCAGTTTAGTTGACAGGAGAGATGATCAGAGGAGCAGAGTTTTTACCTCCATAATTAGGACAGGGACTAAAGTATGGGTAGAGTTTCTCAGTGAAGGAGCAGCCAGTGAAGGAGTAGATCAGAGCTGCAGCATCAACGTCATAAAAGGAGACCAGACCCTCCTCATAGTCCACAAACACCCCCACCTTCTCAGGATCAGACTGCAGAGAGAGATCGACTGAAGGGTCATCAAGAGCTTTGTACTCATTTTTATTCCTCAACCACATCGTCCAGAAACCATTCTGAGGACTCAGTGTGATTAGTCCCTTCCTGTTGATCGACTCTCTGACCACTCCTAAATCCCACTCAGTCTTCCCTTTAACCTGAACCTCGAAGTAAAATCTGCCTGAAGAGAAACTCTGCTTTGATAAGACACAGGGACAAGGATCAAATCTCTCTGGATTGTTTGGGAGATTCTTCACTTCATCACTGTGATGAACTTGTTTTCCATCATCAGACAGGATGAGATCAGGATATGCTGTATCAGGATCAAGAGTCAGATCCACCTCATACTGCTGGACTCTCTTCAGCTGAGCCTCAGAGATCAGCTTCTTCATCTGCACTGTAATAAAAAAACTGTTGTTTTTACAGTAAAACGCTGGCAGCTGTGGTTACCAGAGAATTCCTGTAAAAAATACAACAGCACAGTAGATAACTTTACAGACGAAATATGTAAATTGATTTACAGTGAATGAAATTACGTCTGAATCACATTAAAAAACTGTTACGTCTACAAAAAAAATGTGTTAATTTTGCATAACGGTGTTGTATATAAATAGACCATTTCCTGTATTTTTTACATGTAATAATTGCTTATTGTGCATCAATAAATGATAAAATTAACAGGGAAATATCAAACAAAAAACTAATTTGAACTGGTAGAACAACAGCAAAACTTTCCATTTTAAATGGAGCTATTCTGTATATTATACATAAAATTTATTCATAATATGCTGTATTTTTATGTTTTAATAATCAAGTTATTATGTAAAATGTACTTATAAACCTGCAAAATTATTTCTACTACGCCTACACCAAAACATACAAAAATACATCTTGAGAAAAGACAAGAGAGGAAAATATCACTTTAGGGGCATTTATTTAACATCATCGTCAACAGTTGTAAACAACTGGATGCATTTTTTTTCAATGAATACAACATGCAAAGAAGTTCTTTTAACTATGACTGAATCAAGGTAGAAATACTCCAGAAGATTAGCCCCTTTAAATCTGGACATTTAAGTGCCAGGTGCACAACAACAACCCAAACTCTCCCTGTCTGGAATGTTCCACAGTATATGGCATAAAACAATTGGGAGCATTTTTTTTAAACGTATACAACATGCAAAGAACCTACATGTAATGGTTATTTTAACTATGACTGAATCAAGGTAGAAATACTCCAGAAGATTAGCCTCTTTAAATCTGGACATTTAAGTGCCAGGTGCACAACAACAACCCAAACTCTCCCAGTCTGGAATGTTCCACAGTATATGGCATAAAACAATTGGGAGCATTTTTTTTTAAACGTATACAACATGCAAAGAACCTACATGTAATGGTTATTTTAACTATGACTGAATCAAGGTAGAAATACTCCAGAAGATTAGCCTCTTTAAATCTGGACATTTAAGTGCCAGGTGCACAACAACAACCCAAACTCTCCCTGTCTGGAATGTTCCACAGTATATGGCATAAAACAATTGGGAGCATTTTTTTTAAACGTATACAACATGCAAAGAACCTACATGTAATGGTTATTTTAACTATGACTGAATCAAAGTTGAAATAGTCCAGAAGATTAGCCTCTTTAAATCTGGACATTTTTGTCACAAAGTTTAAGTGCCAGGTGCAAAACAACCCAATTCACAACAACAACCCACACTCTCCCTGTCTGGAATGTTCCACAGTATGGCATAAAACTTGACCAAAGTTACAGGTCAGATCTGTTAAACATGTCTGTTTGTTAAGGTATAGAAAAAGTTACATAGTGCACCATTAAGACTTTAAAACAGAAATTACATATTGTGCCTTAATTACCATAATACACATTGTGGATTTAACAAAGCGAAAACACTACCTCTTCTCAAACAAACAGCCAGAGTCCACAGAAAGAGTCCATATTTAGGCTTGACGCCACTCGTGATCGGAGAGTTCCTGTATCAGGCTGAGGACTCGTGGGTTCACGTTGAGACGACGCTTGGAGTTTTTATTCTCTACTTTGGTTCCTTTTTCTGGGTTCATTGAGAAAAAACACCTGTAGAATAAAAGCACATTAAAGCATATTAAGCATTTCTTCTTGTAATTCCTTGCACAAAATCAAATTCTTTTGCACTGGGAAGACTGCTTGTCTCACTGTTAGTACTCCTTCCGTCATTACTTTGATAGTTTGAGAGCTAAAATGTGCTTGCTCTGCGTGTATGTTCGTGTGAGCTAACAGAGTAATATTGACAGATAAAAACAACCAATCACATACAAAAACTTTCCAGACTTTGGATTTTGATTGGATAGGTTTTAGTGATGAATGTAAAAGGCATATTTCGTTTGGTTAAGTTTCATAACTACAACGCCTTCGTTCCTGGAGGAACAATATTTGAATGGACCTGCACCAAAGGGTTACGACCGGGACCTCAGAGCCAGACTCCAGGTCCCAGAGTCCCAGGTCCGAGTCCAGGTCTGAGAAATGAGTAAGCCATGTTTACTCACCTTTGAAGAAACTCCAGAGTTGAAGCCAGCTCAGATGGATAATGGATGTTGAAACAGTAGTAGCTCCCGAACATGAGGCACAATGCAGAAATGAAGGAGGAGATGTTTGTGTTGATAAGGTTCCGATCCAGACTCAGCATGTACCTTGTTGAGGAATAGCAGGACTGTCCTATTAACAAAAAAACAGCCTGGTTATATTAATAAGCGCTGCACTCACATGACAAATTCTATAAACAGTGCAATAAAAAAAAGATATTTGAAACAGACTTACCACAGACAATAACAGCGGGTGTCAGAGGCACTTGCTCCAGTTGGACCTCTTCTGCCAGACATGTATCTTCGACATGGAAGAACATGGACTCCTCCTTCTCATCGAAGTAGCTGAGCAGAAGCAGGAGCATCTGTATCACATCATCTGAGCAGCCACTCTGCTGTCCCCGCATCCTCTGAAGCCTTGCATAATTCTGAAGGAACTTCTTGCTCTTGCTGACACAAACTGTGGTCATGTAGTCGAGAAGCCTTTTTCCCTTCAAATCCAAATTTCGTGTGAATGTCTCTTTGAGGTCAATCCCAGTGAGTTCCTTGAAGTGGACTGACATGCCAAGTTCATCAAACCAAAACGGCCACTCCTCTCTAAGGCATTTGATACTTTTTCCCTGGTTGACATGTTGACGCTGTGTGTAAAAAGTGGACTTCATCAGACATTTTACCTCCTCTGGATTGGCATCAGAGTGTTGGAACATCACCTTGAGTTTTTCCATCTTTTGCTGCTGGCTCTCTTGAGTTTCTTCAAGGGGCAGAAATTTCACATTCCATTTAATGCATCCGTAAGTGTCCTGCATTGCTGCTCTCTCTTCTAATGGGATCTCGTCTGTGTGGTCTGAGTCAGTCTGATGTTTTCTTTTTCTTATTTTGGGTGTTGAAGTGCGCCTCACATTTTCTATTCTGTTCTGCAACTGCTTGACAAGGGAATGGTAGCCTGTTCCGACAACATCGCCCTCTATTACATCTTGTAGGGATTTGGGGTATTTTGCCACCATTTTTTTTGCAACGTCAGTTGAATGCTTTTTACCTACATGAGGGCATTTTTTCATCATCTCAGTCACAACAATCCGGACCATTTGCCTCCTCAGTTTAGGGCCTGGCCTTTTTCCCCTCTCCAAAGAATGCATCACTTCCTCAGGAAATGTACTCCATGGAATTTCAAAGTTGTCTTCCCACTGTGTGTCAAGTCTTGGGCTGCTGGAGGAGGTTGACGATGAACTTCCGGGTGAAACAGAGAGCGATGACAGCAATTGGGTAGGTGAGGATTCCACAGATGATAGTGAGCTGTTCTCAGGAGTTTGGTCTTTAAATTACAAAAAAAAAAAAAAAATGAGATCATGATTCACACAGTACAATATTACAATATGTCCATGTCTGCTTTTGATTTTGAATAGTTGTGTGTTGTGTGGTGTTTTTACTTACATTTCCGTTTCCAAACGGAAAGAAGCTTTCTGGCTTGTACAGGTCTTAATGTTGTCATCAAATCAGCCTCCTTTATGAAGCGTAGATCATCATACGTCTCGACTCCAATGGACTGCAAGTGCTCTTCCAGGATGTTTTTGTTTACTGCTGGAAGTTCTGGTAGGACTTCCATGATGGCGACATCTAGGAAGGTTCGCTCTGAGTCACTCATATTTGCACTGAAGAAGAAATGCCACCTTCAGACAGAACAGAAAAAATATACAGTACATACACTTAACCAAACAGGGACATGCATCAGTTAACACTGTGAGCTTTAATTGGACTTTATTTTGCCACAATACTATGTTTTAGTGGAATGACTTGGTATCCATCAAGAATGTATGATACCAAAGGATAGAAATCGGCCAGGTCATTAATGTTGATACACTGTAACCCAAGACTGTCCGTTGTCACAGAATACAGATGGTATTCTGAGAGGAAGATGCCTTTATGGATATCCATCAAAACATACACAGATGTGTCATTTTGAATCAAGATGAGTAGAAGTTCACCAAACTCCATATACTCATCATTTCTGTACACAAGAAACTGTCCTTTTTTATATGCAGTGCCCTTGTACTGAATGTCTGTGGTAACTGTGGTATCGCTTTCTGAAAAGGCTAACTCCCTGACTGCATGTTTAATAGTGTCACTGTAGAGGTTGGGATAAAACGCACAGCTGTTCTTCACTTGCAGTAGTTTACTGCATTCTTGCCCAGCTAAAAGATATGCCTGATACATCTGATGACGCTCTGACAAAGTTTGACAAATGTTTCTGAAGTTTTTCAAGTGTCTAGCACATCTTTTAAAATAACTGTGCTTACTCTCGAACCTAAGCGTCCATAACCTAATCAATGGACCAAATTTCAAGAACAGTGCTGAATAATGGCGCAAATAGTGGTGCTTGGGTTTTAGTTTAATTTCAGGAAACAACATCTTTCTCAACTCCAAATATTCTTGGATCAAAAAGTCAAGATATGCTATCTGGGACAAGGAAATGTTCTGAGCACAAATAAGATCCACAATGTCTTTTAGCTGAAGAGCTAACTGCCATACTTCATCCTCATGGTCTTGCACTTTGTCACCAATCAAAACTGGTAGCAATCTCAAAAGGTTCCAGTTTTGAATGGCTTGCCCTGATAACTTGGCTCCGTCAGGGTTGACAGCACATGGTTTTGTGAGTGATTCAGATCCTTTGTACTTAAACTGTTTGATGCGCCTGTTTAAGAGTGAGTATGTGAACCATTTTTTCTTTTTTATAATGTTCTTCAGGTACAGTGCTAGATCATATGACAAGACTCCTTCAAAGAGGTCATGACCTAAACAAGGCGGGAGACCAGGCTGGGAAACGTGAAAAGACTCAAGGGTATTAAAGATAGAGTTTACCTTTATTCCTCTGACGCTTTCGAGGTTTTCAGCCTGGAGATCAGCAACAGCCGTGTCATACGTCTCTGGGGTGCGTGGAGGACCACAGGCATTCGGATCAGCCTCAAACTCACTTCTTGTGATTTCACAGTACCTGCAAAAATATTGAGAGCGGCTGAAGTTCTCTGTGAACCCACCTATGCAATGAGAACCCAAGTTATCCCCAGCAATGCAGTAAAGACCCCCTTTTACTGTTTCTCCATCTACATTTATTCCATCTGTCTCCAAGGATTTCAGATCTGCCAACAACTCTGAGAAAACTTTGGCTATTCCAAAACGCTTAAGGTCATTCTCAACACACAACAAGACTAAAAACATATTATCAGTATTTGAACGCAAATGAATGGGTAAATTTGCTAATGAAAGATAGACTGCAAGAACTTTGTGCGTCTTTTTAGCAGAACCCAGGGGATTCACAATTTCAAATGAATCTTGGTACAAAATCAGTTTTAGGCTTTCAGAGTTTTCATTAAAGAACTGGTGAAATTTGAAATTTTGTCCATCATATAAATCCGTAAAAACCTCTACATCTGGATCTCCAAACTGTTGTGACTGTGTATTCCTCCCTAAATGTGACTGTAAAAAGCTCTTCAGAGTTTCTGCCACTGGTATGTAGTAGGCATATTTTTGTGTCATGTTTTCATCCATTCCCAATGCCACTTTTTGGGGTTCCGTGTATTTAAACATTTTTGTGAATGTCTGATTTCTGGAGTATGTTGTTCTTAATTGACCCTGATGACAGGCAGAGAACAAATCTGACTCTTTAATGCAGTCACAGATTTTAGTGACTGCTTCATCTGATAGGCTCATATCATTTTTTAATAAAGAGCTTACTTTAGTTATTGTGTAGGCTTGACCTAACTCGTGCACATTTTGCATTTCCTCAACAATAGTCTGTATAGTAGAGGCAGGAATAAGCAGCTGTCCTTGCAGTTTAAGGTAAAAGAGACACATGTTTCTAAGATAAGACTGACTATCATTCTCTGGCATATCACTGGCTGCACTAGCTGTTGGCATGGCTTCATGTGTGTTTTCTGAATCATCTGTACTGGCAATGACATCTGGGGGCTGAGGGCGAGTTTCCCTGTACATGTCATCAATACTATCAGGGGAGCATGCTTTATGCTTCCTACACATGTGAGAAGTAAATGATGACTTTTTTGTAAACACGTGCTTACAACCATTTACTGGACAAGACACAGACCTGCCCTCTCCAATATGATCATTTAAGTGAGACACTAGCTCTTTCACCGTGTGAAAATGGCGGGCACATAATGAAACTGCACATTTTAAATCCGCAACAACAGCTATAGCAGCTTGCGGTGCAGGTGCATTGTGCACACGATAAAAATGGCCCTTGAAAGCTGAGTAAGTGTTAAATGTTTGACTACAGTTGGCGCCAACACATTTGAAAAGACAACGGGGCTCATTCCTATGCACTCTGCAATGTAGTACATAGCCTCTTAATGTATCCAATTTCTTTTTACAAAAGACAGGTGATCATTTTTAGGATTTCAAGTGTTTGCCTGTGCTTTTCAGCTGAACTTAGTTATCAGGCATTGATCTAGCTAGCTAGCAGCTACTGGTCTTAAATATCAACAGGTGCTAGCTTACACCACATTTTCGTTTGGTCTCGAAAAAAAGTAGGCTAAATGTGAAGCTTACCGTGCAAACTTTCAGTTTTCCGATTGAACAGCAGCAGACCCTCCACAAAACTTGGGTTAAAAAGATTTGTCCTAAAAACTTTTAAAATGACAAAGTGGTCCGAAGATTTCTGCTCTGCTCCCGTGTTCTCTCCACCTAGCGCCGCTCTGGCTCGCTCGTTAATGACGTCAGACGCAGCCGTGCTTCTCCCGCTCCTCCCGCCCTCACGTCATTATCCAATCAGAGACGAGCTTCTGCTGCGCACTTTGAAATTCAAAATTAGGCGACTTCAGTGTACAATGAGAGAGAAGTACAAGTCTGTGGTTAGAGGAAGCACTGTTAGGTTGTTTAGCCTGTGGTAATGACACAATGCTCAAATTATTAATATTATTTTATCAATATAAACCAGTAGGCTAAGTATTACATTAAATTAAATTTTAAAGACTAAAAGAAACATAAAGTATACAAGGATTAGGAGTGAACAGAAGTATTAGGCCTACTTTGCATATATCAATAGTTTTAATTTCTTTTAGCCTACACTCTACAAAAGGCTAGCCTAAATTATAAAAACAATAAGAGGAGGGTTTTAAGAAGGGCCAGGGGCTGGCTTGAGGCCAATGGGGGTGTTGGTGAGAACACAGGGGGTCCAGTCAAAGTTCAAAAGTTCAAAAAGGTTTTTATTCTCAAGGGTTCCACCAGAAGTGTATATGAGCAGGACTTGTGCCCTACAAGTATGTGTGTGTGTGTGGTTTCTGGGAAGCAAGAAAAAAAAATGTAGGCCTACACAATCAGCTCCACAATTCACTGCCACAGTGAATTCAGTTAACATGAAAGCCTTCTAACGGTTCACATGCCAAGGTTCAAAGATCATTACAACCATGCTGCATTCAAACTAAGAATTCCCAGAACAACATATCATGGCCATGATAACTAACATCAGAAGCAACACAGAAAATTAATGGGGAGAGAAAGGGGTGTGGCTCTGGGCTGTAAGGTGAGGAGGGAAACAAAAATTCTTCCAAACAAATGTTATTAATTGTAGCCTATATTTTTATATATGAATAGGCCTATAGGCAACCTCTCAGGTTCACAATGATTTTTTGTGAAAACATTTTTATTACCTCAATTTGCATTGTTTCATCAATCATGTTAAAAGTACAGCATAAACTTGTAAAGTGACTTACCTTTTTTTTTTTGTATTTTTCAAAACAACTGACTAAAACTATAGTTTTTACAATATTTGCATGTCAAATTAACAAAATTGTTTTGTTATGAGTATTACAGTATTTCTCAGTTTTTGTTACCAATATCTGTAATTTTCACAATTAAATTTGAATATAATCACATGTTGTTGTTGTAAATATAACGAAACATTCTGTTTAATAGTTTACAAAAGTTCACTGTGATTTAAACAAAAAATATATGTTTTCAGGTTTACAATACTTTTCTGTAGGGATTTTACATAGTTTTTATGTAAATTTCACGGTCATTTTTTACAGTGTGTTCACTGAGCGTCTCCTCCAGCTGCTTCACAGCTCTCACCACAGTCCCCTCATATGAAGGTGGATGGACTCTGACTCCAGTCCAGTTCTTGGTGGGTGGAGCAGCGTTCAGGGCCGTGATGTTTTGGAGGAGGTGGAGGTGGTCTTCAGAGCGTGAGAGCTTCTTCACTTCAGAGCTTCTCTTCTCCAGCTCAGAGATTTCCTGTTGCAGCTCTTTGATGAAGCCTTCAGCCTGTTCCTCCGTCTCTCTCTGCTTCTCTTTGATCGTGTCCGTCAGATTATTTAGGCGTCTCTCAACAGTCTCCATCAGAGCGCTGAAGACCTGAACACCTTCTGCCATCTCTCTGTCTGCATTCTTCTTGCTGAGCTCCACTGACTGTTTGAACTCTTCAAGCTTCAGTCGTCTCTTCTGGATCATCTGCTGAATTTCAGCCTCTGTCTTCCCCAGCTCGGCCTTCTTTCCTTCATATCCTTCTCTCAGAGGAACAACATCATGTGTCTTGTGGTCTGTAACGCTGCACAGCGCGCAGACACACATCTGGTCGTTCTTACAGAACAGCTCCAGCAGTTTGTCGTGCTTCTCACACATCCTGCCTTCCAGGTTCTCCACAGGGTCGATCAGCTGATGTCTCTTCAGACGTGAAGCTGTCAGGTGAGGCTCCAGGTGAGTCTCACAGTAAGAAACCAGACACACCAGGCAGGACTTCAGGGCCTTCAGTTTGGTTCCAGTGCAGGCATCACAGGGAACTTCTCCTAGTTTGGAAACTTGTTGCTCTGAGCTGCTGCTGCTGGCTTCCTGTTGAGCTTTCTGTCTGAACTGAGCAGCCATCTCAGAGATGAAGGTGTTGACCTTCAGCTCAGGTCTTTTGTAGAAAACCTCTTTACAGTTTGGACAATCATGCGGGACTTTAACATCCCAGTGATTAATGATGCAGCTTTTACAGAAGTTGTGTCCACATGGTGTGCTGACAGGATCAGTGAACACATCCAGACAGATGGAGCACAGGAACTGATCTTCAGTCAGCAGACAGCTGGCAGCAGACATTTCTACAACCTGAGGACAAAAAGAGAGGAAGAATAAAAACAAAGTATGAGAAGTGGAACATAGAAAGTGTCACCATTACAGGATATCATCAACAAGTCACAGACTTAAATAGTAAACGGACTAAAAACTAGCCGATCACTCATTCCTGTTCTACATATCCCGTTAATACGGCTCGTCTACTCATCAACACAAAAGTTAAATCAGTGAAAATTAAACTTGATGCTACAAAATTATGGGGCGCTGTTTGTAAAGTTGTGCACACTGAAAATAACAAAGACTCTCCACATGAAGTGATACAGACTTAGCTTGTCCGTTCCATAGACTGGGTCAGTCTCTGAGTGTTGTTTGGTTCAGTGTGAATTAGTATGGGGTGCCGTTAGTACCAAAATAAGAGCTTCATAAAGCGATACAGATATCCCGACCACATTCTGTCAGCACTGACTCCTTCTAGGTTATAGTCGGACTTCCTGTTGTAAAAATGTTGGAAAGGCAGTTTTGGAGTTCATCAAGAGATTTCACAACGCTCAGAGACAGAACTGACCCAGTCTGTGGAACGGACAAGATAAGTCTGTATCACTTCATGTGGAGAGTCTTTGTTATTTTCAGTGAGCACAACTTTACAAACGGCGCCCCATAATTTTGTGGCATCAGTTTAATTTTCACTGATTTAACTTTTGTGTTGATTGGAAGTTTCTTTGCAGTTGTTTATGAAGCTTTTATTTTGGTATTTCTGCTAGGCGTCAGTGTGAATTTGCATATCAGTTAAATATTTAGGATCAGGAACAACATTTAACATTTAGATTTAACATTTATAATTAACTATCAACATTTAGATTTAACATTAAAAATTTAGATTTAACATTAAAACTTTAGATTTAACATTTAGAATTAACTTTTTAACTTTAGATTGATATTGGACATTTAATATTTATATTTAAAATTAATATCTAGCTTTAACATTTAGATTTAACTATCAACATTTAGAGTAACATTTAGAATTAAAGCCGCAAGCGGCGATGAACGGGCCCTCGCACACCCGCGGCCGCCGCCTACGCGAGCCGCCGCCACATGTAAACCATTGCCTGATATTTGCCATCACACGATGCGAAAGCAAGATCTGAGAGTATATACGGCCTCAGGTGGTGCAAATGTTCCAAGTTTTTGGCAGATTGCCAAGAAAATCTCAAAACTTGACAGTGTGCCACGCCCACAATTTTAGTGTGAACAGAATTCCTTTAACAATAATTTATATTAAAGTCACAAAAATCAATTTTTGGAGGGGTTTTTTTTATGGCCGGCCCAAAAATTTGCCACGCCTACATCTTTTGTCTGAATGGAATGCCTTTACTTTGTATTGATCGTCAATGGGTTTACTGTAGAATGTGCCTAGTTTGGACAGAATTGGAGAAAAACTCTAGGAGTAGCTCTCAAAAGTATGCACCCTTATTTTGCCCTGTTTTTCACATTCAGAGCTGTATGTGCGTTTCATGCCCCGCCTCAACGCATGCCACGCCCACAATTTTTGTCTGAACACAATTCCTTTAACACTAATGTAATCGTCAATATGTCTGCTATACAATGTGCTTTATTTGAATTGAATCGGAGAGAAAAACTCTAGGAGGAGCTCTCAAAAGTATGCACCCTTATTTGGGCGTCATTCAAAGCTGTGTGTGCGTTTGATGCCCCGCTGCGACGGCTGCCACGCCCACATAAAAAAAAAAATAATTGGCTGGATAAATGTTTCTCGAAAAATTGTCTACTATAGGTTGCCCTTGGTTTGGAGTGAATCAAAGAAAATCTGTGGAGCGCAACTACGTTTGAGTGCACCCTTATGCTACCTGCGTTTTTTATGATCAAAGCTAGGTGGCGCTCTTCCTGTTGAGTTTGGGATATGGGTGCAAGAGGCTTTTTTGTGCGGCATGATGTCCTGAATATGCGTACAATTTTTCAGGCATGTAGCTCAAAATAACCCCTATGGGGAGTTGTTTTTGAAACCTGTAGGGGGCACCAGTGAGCACATTTTTTTTCTTTTTTTTGGGAAACCCATAAAATGTCACAATTTTTCCATGGACTGACGAGTGAGTTGAATGTCGTGAAATTACGTGCATATTAAAGTCACAAAAATCTATTTTTCACCGGTGGCCACCGGCGGTGCTCGGGCCCTAATTAGCATTTAGATTTAACATTGATTGTAACTTAAATATATTTTCCACAACAAATTAAATGTGAAGAAAATCACAAATATTTCTCTGAATGTGAAAAAAAGGGACTTGATTCATTTTGGTAGTTCTTCTAGGCGTCAGTGTGAATTTTCGTATTGGTTAAATATTTAGGATCACAGAGCAACATTTAAAATTTAGATTGAATAATTAGATTTAACATTGAACATTTAGATTTAACATTTAGAATTAACATTTAGATCTATATTTAACAATTTATATTTACATCTAAAATTAACATTTAGGTTTAACATTTAGGTTTAACATTTAGATTTAACATTTGAAATTTATATTTATATTTAGCATTTTTTAGCATTTAACATTGATTGTAACTTGAATATATTTTTCACAACAAATTAAATGTGAAGAAAATCACAAATATTTCTCTAAATGTGAAAAAAAGTGACTTTTTTCTTTTTCTTTGAGGTTTTGGAGCTAAATGTGGAGAATTGTTGATGTTATTTTCAGTGAGCACAACTTTACAAACAGCGCCCCATACACAATCACATGAACACAATGGTAGGACTCTTCACACCAGGAGTGTGGGACATAAAGTCCTGCAAGCCAAATCCAGGAGCAGAACCACTTTGATCCAAACTTCTTCTGAAGAACCAAAACAGCAGTCAGGGAGTGATAGCAGGCCACGCAATAACCAGGGCCTGACTGTCCAACACTCATGCAGCACAGCCTCGGAGCATCAGAAGGAGGGCCCCAACCCAACCACCAGAGAACTCTGGATCGGACCAGAACCAGCCTCCAGACCAGAGAACTCTGGACCGGACCAGAACCAGCCTCCAGCCTAGAGAACTCTGGACCGGACCAGAACCAGCCTCCAGCCTAGAGAACTCATGACCGGACCAGAACCAGCCTCCAGCCTAGAGAACTCTGGACCGGACCAGAACCAGCCTCCAGCCTAGAGAACTCTGGACCGGACCAGAACCAGCCTCCAGCCTAGAGAACTCTGGGCCGGACCAGAACCAGCCTCCAGCCTAGAGAACTGCTTCCTAGTGCTCCAGGAGTCACAACAGTTTACACACCAATCGATCCCCTCCTTCCCTCCTTCCCTCCTTCCCTCCTTCCCTCCTTCCAGGCTGCAGACACCCTGAAGGAGCGCGAGAGTGAGGCCCGGACACACACACCTGTATATGTCAGTGCGCGCGACGCCGCCCAGTAATCAACGCTCCTGAAGCTGGCACAGTGCCATGCAGAGACAGGGAGGGAGAGCCAACTCACCACACCTATGAGGACTTTCACCAAATACACAACCACTTTATTAGACTGTGTTCACATAGAAACACTTTATTATCCTATACAAATACTCTATTCTTCTATATTACCACTTAATTCTTGTATATAGATCCTTTATTCTCTAAAATAACAACTTTATTTAACTTGTTTCTTGTTTCCTCTTAAGTGTTCAGTCAGTACATTTAGTCTTTGTAGGTCAGTGTACTCACCGCTGATGGACACAGATTCTGCTGTTCAGTTGAGAAAAACTCCAAGACTTTGCTTGAATTTGTCTTTAGAGAGAAACAGGGAGACTTTCCTCGACCGCAGCTCTGCTCACACTCAGACTAAGTTTCACTCTCATTTCAGGATAGGTGGCATTCCAGTCCCTCCTCCAGTGACGTCTTCAGGCCTCGTTGAAGCACACCTTGACGTGGCTTTGATCTAAGAAGAGTCTTATAATAATAATAATAATAATAATAATAATAATAATAATAATAATAATAACTGATATTAATATAGCACCTTTCAAGAAACCCAAGGTCGCTTCACAGGGTCAGGTAGGGGGTCTGGGGGGTGGGTAGGGATATCTAACGGGGAAAGGCCTTGAGGAAAAGGTGCGTTTTGAATGTCTTCTTAAAAGTGTCCAGGGTTGGGGCGCTGCGGATGTCAGGAGGGAGAGAGTTCCACAGAGTGGGGGCCGCCACACTGAAGGCTCTGTCCCCAAAGGTCCGCAGCTTAGTCCGGGGGATGGAGAGGAGACCCAGGTCCGAAGACCTTAGGTTCCGGGATGGAGTGTGTTGGTGGAGGAGGTCAGCCAGGTATTGGGGGGCGAGGGCATGCAGGGATTTGTAGGTGAGGAGGAGGAGGAGCTTATAGGTGAAGCGGTAATTGACAGGGAGCCAGTGGAGGTGAATGAGAGTGGGGGTGATGTGCTGCCAGGGCTTGGTGTGCGTGAGAACCCTGGCTGCTGAGTTCTGCACGTATTAGAGCCGGTCCATTACTGGGTACCCCGAACAGGACTCCATTGCAGTAATCCAGCTGGGAGGTAATGAAAGCGTGGATGAGGGTCTGGGCAACTGGATCAGAGAGAGATGGACGCAGACGGGAGATGTTCTTCAGGTGATAGAAGGCAGACTTTGTGACTGATTTGATGTGTAACAGGAAGGAGAGGGTGGAGTCAAGAATGACACCCAGGTTGCGGACTTCAGGAGATGGGGAGATGGAACAGCCATCCACATGGAGGAGGAGATCTCCAACCTCCCTGAGCAGCGGCTTGGGGGCCACAACCACGAGCTCAGTCTTTGTACTGTTGAGTTTGAGGAGTTTAGATGTCCTCCAGGTTTTTATGGCGTGAAGGCAGTTGACCAGAGACTGAGGGGGAAGCTGGGTGGATGGTGAGGCGCTGAGATAGAGCTGAGTATCATCAGCGTAACAGTGGAAATTGAGACTGAAGTGCCGAATGATCTGACCGAGTGGGAGCATGTAGATGGTGAAGAGTAGGGGACCGAGCACAGAGCCTTGGGGGACACCTTGGTTGACAGGGGCCGGGGGGGAGGATGAGCCGTTGATGTTGACAAACTGAGTCCTGTGTGAAAGATATGATTGGAACCATGAAAGAGCTGTACCTGTGATGCCGAGATTGTCTGACAGGCATTTCAGAAGGACTGTGTGGGAAACTGTGTCAAAGGCAGCAGAAAGGTCGAGGAGGATGAGTATACTGATGTGTCCGGAGTCTGCAGCGAGGAGGAGGAGGTTGTTGGTGATCTTGATGAGGACGGTCTCTGTGCTGTGGTGTGGTCTGTAGGGTGACTGTAGTGGTTCATAGAGCTCATGGTTAGACAGATGTTGATGTAGCTGGGCGGCCACTGCTCTTTCCAGGGTTTCACTGAGGAAAGGAAGGTTGGAGATCGGCCTGTAGTTGTTCAGCTCCTCAGGGTCCAGACCAGGCTTCTTAAGGATGGGAGTTATGGAGGCAGTTTTGAACCGAGAGGGAACTATTCCAGAAGCCAGAGAGGAGTTGATGATGTCCGTAATGATGGGGCAGAGGGTGGGAAGACAGGCCTTGACCAGCGCCGTGGGCATAGGGTCAAGGGAGCAGGTGGAGGCTTTAGCTCTGGGAACCAGCTTCGAGACCAGTGAAGCATCGACTGGGGAGAAGGAGGAGAGAGAGCATTGGGAGTGGAGGGATGTGGCTGGGAGCATGTCATCCGGTGTCATGGATACGTGAGAAGGGGAGGGGCCAGGCGCCAGGAGTTGATGATGGATAGAATTTACCTTGGCTTGGAAAAAGTCGAGGAACTTTGAGCAGAGGTCAGGAGCATCGGCAGTGAGGGAGGGAGCAAGTGGGCGGAGAAGTCGGTGTATGGTTGAGAATAAAGATCTGGGTTGATTTTGTTGTGAGGCAATGAGGGTGGAGTAATAGGAGGTCTTGGTCTTGGAGAGTGCCTCCTTGTAGGACCTCACATGGTCAGCAAAGGCCGCACTTTACTGACTTTTCATTCTTCATATTTAAGAACATATACTCAGAAAACAAGAAGTCTGTCAGATGAATGAACATACTGTATGTTTTCATAAACAGGCTGCTACGTGTGTGGAAAGGTCACTATACATCATCCCACTTATCACTCTTATTGTCAGACTGATGTCTTCCAAAGCCTGAGACAGAAAGGACAGATGGAGAGAGAGACAGCACATCACTGGGGTTAGCGAGTGGGCTCCTCTCTTCACTGATGTTTCCTTTAGTCCGGACCACGACACCTCAGAGTCCTCCATCGAGTCCTCCCGCTGTCAGCTCTATAAGATAAGATAAGATACTCATTTATCCGTCCCACAACGGGGAAATTCATGGAGTTACAGCAGCAAACAAGAAGGTGTAGAGTACAAGAATTTAACTAGAATGTATATAGGAAAGAAATGTCCATCAAAGACGACAGCTTGGCCATAATTCTCCTGTCAGCCACCACCTCCACAGGGTCCAGGACTGAGCTGGCATTCTTCACCAGTGTGTTCAGTCCCGCTCTCCTGTATCCTGTCCGCCCACAGCAGGTGAAATCCTTCCAATGTGGCGTTCATGTCCGGTGTTAGCTCTGTTAGCATGATGCTACTCTGCCAGTATTCCCTCTGGTGCTGGGTTAGCTCGTCCACCTTATCGTAGATAGATCTTACATTCCCCATAGCGGTGGGTGGAGGGACAGGTCCATGTCGTCTTTTCTTAGCTTGCACCTCAGTACCAGCACGCCATCCTTGACAAACACATGAAACCACAGAGGAAGCACGCGCGTGTGCAGGAACAGCTGAAGTGAATCAGCTTCATTAGAAAGAGAGAAACTGGTGTGAGTTAAAGCAGAGGAGATGGAGGCAGGGCGCCACCTAGCGGACAAACACTGAAACTGCACACAAGAAGCTGCAAAAGTTCCTCCCGGCTGCTTCAGTCACATTTCCTCTGGTCTCCAGAGATTTGAATGAACATCGATCGATTCATTGATTTGATTTGATGGAGATGATTTCACTCAACAGTTTCAGTGTAGAGCGTGAAACTGATGTGTTGCACGGAGAGTTTGTGTTTGAACATAAATCATCTGCTGGAATAATGTTCAGTC
The DNA here is from genome assembly GCF_009762535.1 of Notolabrus celidotus. NCBI lineage: Eukaryota > Metazoa > Chordata > Actinopteri > Labriformes > Labridae > Notolabrus > Notolabrus celidotus. The sequence continues at coordinate 37,054,646 of NC_048277.1, read as the reverse complement.
ATTGAGTGTTAGAACAACTCTTTCCAGCTTTCTCACTGATCACCAGGCGGAGTTGAATACTTGATTCTGATTGGTCTAAACCCCTTGACAACGATTATTAACTCCTATTAGCTCACACACATCCCATTAGATCAATACGCAGTGAGGAGATTTGGAACATTTCATCTCCACCTGTTGACACTGTGGCAAAAATATTTTCATGCTTAACAACATGGATGTTTTTTTAACATTTGATCCGATGCTGCAATCCAGGCCCGCTCACCCTGTCAGGTGTCATGAATGGAAAAACTGGAAGAGCAGATTTAAAATAAAAGGTTTTAATAAACAAAACTTACTAAAAACGTCAAAGAGTCAAATCCAGATAAAACACAGGAGAGACGAACAATGATCCAACACAGGACGGGGGAAACAGAGGAACTGAACACACACAGTGATTAACACAGGTGTGGACACAGGACACAGGTGAGACTAATCAGGCTCATCAAAAAAGGGGGGAAACACACAAGGACAGGAAGTAACACTAAAGTGGAAACACAGGGAGCAAGAACTACAAAATAAAACAGGAAACACAAGAAAATACAACAAGAGACGAGGATCACTAAACACACAAGAGGGAGACGAAGGATAACTAATACAGAACAAACACAGGGAGGAACCAAGGCATGAAACACAAAGACAACACTAAACTAAGCATCAAGTCATGACATCAGGATTCTAACTCACATAATCACCAACTCACTGAACATTATCCCTGACTGAAGAACTAAAGAACCAAACCAGACTCAGAGAAAACTTCACTTTAGTTTATTTGAAAAATCAAGACAAGAAAATGACTTTTTCATTCACACTGTTCATCAGTAACATGTCCCAGAATTCAACACTTCTCATAAAACACTCCACTATTAATTGTGACTATTACATGAAAGCAGAATGAGATTTTGTTGTTGAAGAAAACACAGCAGGGGGCGCCAAACCCACACAAACAGAAAGGTTCTCACAGGAGCTCGTTTGTTGTCTTTGCTCAATGAAAGAAGAACAAAGAACCTGATCAGACGCAACAGAAATTCACAGAAATCAAGAAAACAAAATGACTTTTTTCAGACACACTGTTCATCAGTAATATGTCCCAGAATTCAACACTTCTCATCTAAAGATCCATCTGACACACGGACATTTAGGAAAAGGTACACAGAGGAAAATGTGGATTTTTGACACTGCATTGAATTGTGCTAAAAATCAAAAAGAACAATTAAAGAGACTTTTCAAATCTCTGATTTATTCTGATTATTATTGATAATCCCTGATTAAAAGTGACTTCAAAGTCATATTTACAGATTCTATTTACAAAAACAATCCTTTATATGTCAAGAAGAGGTGTAACTGTGGTCATGGTCACCTGAAATCTTGTGCATGTCACCTCCTCTACAGTAAACAGCACGCTGCTGTTAACACCAACTCTCTGCAGACGCTCACAATTTGACTCTAACAGTTATAAAACTCAGATTATAATTTTAATCTCATGAAAGAAATGTTTGTCTTCAAGGAGTAAGCATGCTGTCAGCAGGATGAAACACATCAAGGGTCATATTCAGGAACTAAAGGACACCTTAAAGGCCTTAAAGACATTTGTGATGATGGACACCTCTTCAGGTGTTCTCTTTGACATCAACCTTTCTCTGAAACTCAGTGGTTGCTCTCCTCAGTTTAGTTGACAGGAGAGATGATCAGAGGAGCAGAGTTTATACCTCCATAATTAGGACAGGGACTAAAGAATGGGTAGAGTTTCTCAGTGAAGGAGCAGCCAGTGAAGGAGTAGATCAGAGCTGCAGCATCAACGTCATAAAAGGAGACCAGACCCTCCTCATAGTCCACAAACACCCCCACCTTCTCAGGATCAGACTGCAGAAAGAGATGGACTCTAGGGTCAGCAAGAGCTTTGTACTCATTTTCATTCCTCAACCATATCGTCCAGAAACCTTTCTGAGGACTCAGTGTGATGTCTCCCTTCCTGTTGATCGACTCTCTGACCACTCCTAAAGTCCAGTCAGTCTTCCCTTTAACCTGAACCTCGAAGTAAAATCTGCCTGAAGAGAAACTCTGCTTTGATAAGACATTAACACATTTGTTAAATCTCTCTGGATTGTTTGGGAGATTCTTCTCTTCATCACTGTGATGAACTTGTTTTCCATCATCAGACAGGATGAGTTTAGGATGTGCTGTATCAGGATCAAGAGTCAGATCCACCTCATACTGCTGGACTCTCTTCAGCTCGGCTTCAATCAGCTTCTTCATCTGTTCACTGAGCGTCTCCTCCAGCTGCTTCACAGCTCTCTCCACAGTCCCCTCATATGAAGGTGGATGGACTCTGACTCCAGTCCAGTTCTTGGTGGGTGGAGCAGCGTTCAGGGCCGTGATGTTTTGGAGGAGGTGGAGGTGGTCTTCAGAGCGTGAGAGCTTCTTCACTTCAGAGCTTCTCTTCTCCAGCTCAGAGATTTCCTGTTGCAGCTCTGTGATGAAGCCTTCAGCCTGTTCCTCCGTCTCTCTCTGCTTCTCTTTGATCGTGTCCGTCAGATTATTTAGGCGTCTCTCAACAGTCTCCATCAGAGCGCTGAAGACCTGAACACCTTCTGCCACCTCTCTGTCTGCATTCTTCTTGCTGAGCTCCACTGACTGTTTGAACTCTTCAAGCTTCAGTCGTCTCTTCTGGATCATCTGCTGAATTTCAGCCTCTGTCTTCCCCAGCTCGGCCTTCTTTCCTTCATATTCTTCTCTCAGAGGAACAACATCATGAGTCTTGTGGTCTAAGATAGTGCACATCATGCAGACACACATCTGGTCGTTCTTACAGAACAGCTCCAGCAGTTTGTCGTGCTTCTCACACATCCTGCCTTCCAGGTTCTCCACAGGGTCGATCAGCTGATGTCTCTTCAGACCTGTCATTGTCAGGTGAGGCTCCAGGTGAGTCTCACAGTAAGAAACCAGACACACCAGGCAGGACTTCAGGGCCTTCAGTTTGGTTCCAGTGCAGACGTCACAGGGAACTTCTCCTGGTTTGGAAACTTGTTGCTCTGAGCTGCTGCTGCTGGCTTCCTGTTGAGCTGACTGTCTGAACTGAGCAGCCATCTCAGAGATGAAGGTGTTGACCTTCAGCTCAGGTCTTGTTTTAAAAACCTCTTTACAGTTTGGACACTGACACGAGACATTAACATCCCAGTGTTCAGTGATGCAGCTTTTACAGAAGTTGTGTCCACATGATAAGGTGACAGGATCAGTGAACACATCCAGACAGATGGAGCACAGGAACTGATCTTCAGTCAGCAGACAGCTGGCAGCAGACATTTCTACAACCTGAGGACAAAAAGAGAGGAAGAATAAAAACAAAGTATGAGAAGTGGAACATAGAAAGTGTCACCATTACAGGATATCATCAACAAGTCACAGACTTAAATAGTAAACGGACTAAAAACTAGCCGATCACTCATTCCTGTTCTACATATCCCGTTAATACGGCTCGTCTACGTCTAAGTGTAAACGTTTTCAAAGCAACTAAAGCAACAATGATCACAGCTCGGTCTGATGTGTCATTTCAAAATAAAAGACACTTGAAATGTAGCATGATTGCAATAATTTGGGATATTTTCAAAGGGAGATTATTTTAAAAAATCCCAGTTTCCACTGACTAACTTCAGTTCAGACTAATAGTGGAAAATATTCCAAAATTATTGCTACTTTTCCAAATTTCAAGTGTCTTTCATTTTGAAATGACAGATCAGATCTGCCTGTGATGGGCAGGATTACATCATGAGGTTGTCCACTATTAGGCTGTCTCCGAAACGGCCTCCTACATACTACTTACTAATGTAGTAGGCAGAAGGTATCGCCTACTACATACTGTGTTTGAATTTAGTCTGTAGTTTGACTGTTCTGTTTGATCTGTGTTGAAGTACGCTGGGTCACACGTCATTAGATTTCCGGGTTTGGAAAGTGGAAGTAAACAACAGCGAAGCCGATAGAGAAACTGCTTCTTTAGCATCACTTATGATTTAAAAAGTTAGGAAGTGGTTTATATGTAATTCAATAACCTTCACAGCACCCAAAAAAAAACGGATTTCCTCCCGTCAAAAAAGAAGGAAAAAGAAAAAGCGGAACGAGCGCAGTGCATTGTGGGAAACAGGACGTGAGGCAGATTGGTCCAATCAAAGACCGTAAATAAAAATGGACAGCGTTGCTCCGCCTCTTCCCGTTGTACGGTTCTGAAGCCAAAAAATCCCTCTCCTGGACGCCGCCATTGTGCAGCCAGAGCCTGTGAAGCCACTGTAATAAGCTCCGCCCTACAGCGTGACGTCACAAGACGCTGTGAGTCCTGAAGTTTCCCTCCACGGCGGCTGTGAATCAAAGTTAACAGGAAGTAAAACCCCGTTTTTTAAACTCTAATAACTAATGAAAAAGAAACTGTTCAGGAAAAAGAGGCCTTGAACACAAAACACTCAGATACTAACTACATATCACCACAGCATACGGATATGAGAAACATTCGTACCACGTGTATTTATTTTTTAAAGTTTGACTGCTCCCCCATTCAAATGAATGGAGGAGACGGATTTTTTGACCTATACTGCAGCCAGCCACCAGGGGGCAGACACACTGCTGAAAGCCTCACCACCAGGGGAGGATCCAGCTCCCTTGGTGTGGAAGGGGATATAGTAGGGGGCCTGTGCCCCAGTAGAGCTTTATGCCTAGCAACGCCCCTGGTAGAAACACTTGTTATATTTCCTGTCAGGTTAATAAAGTTTCATATGAGGCTGATCATTAATGAGCACGGGGTTTTAAAAGAGTTGCATGGTTTCTATTTTCCTGTAACTTAATACATAATTTAATAATGAGGCATTTTACCGGTGAATGGATCTGTGATGCTTCAGGACAGAATAAACAGAGAGCAGATTCTCTTCTTCTGCAGGTGTTTGTTAAACAGGTACACACAGAGACAGAGCTCTGTTACTGTTTCTATGGATCAGAGTTATGACAGTGAACATGTGTGCAGACACAAACAGCTGTTAGTGACGTCATCACAAACCGACGTCTCATTCCTCTTAATGCAGACAGAAGCTGTGTCTCAATTCAGGATCTGCATCCTCCGGAGGCTGCATTTTGAAGGCCGATTACGTCACAACGCTGCACGAAGGCTGTCCCATTTCGAAGGCTCCTTCAAATGCAGCCGGATGCAGCCCACAAATGCGGCCTTCTTTTCCCTCTTCTTGAAGGACACATCGCTACTATCCTTCGCGGCCCCATATATCCCAAGATCCTTTGCGCCGCTGCTCATTCATGAAAATTACTATTCAATATGGCGGCACCTAGCGGGGAAGAGAGAGACGGAGTGGAATTCACTTTTAAATGTAAGTATTTGGGTTTTACTCTTTTGAACATCCAACGCCAGATATGTGAAGTTTCAAGGGACCTTAAAACCTTAATATTTCTGTTGAAATATGCGACGTTAGTAATCCTAACATGTAGCCACGGGACTAGACTGTTAATACTTCATATTACGTATAAATGGACTAAGATGACCGACTTTAGATGAGGTTGTGAGCCCTGCGTTATTTCCAGACTGTACAACTGTAAAGTCTAGTTAAACGTTTGCATTGAATACAGAGCTGACTTCAGGATTATTATAATTTTTATTAAAGTTATTTCGCCATATAAGAATCCTTGTGTCTGTTGACATGACAAAACATGCTTTACATTTCTTTTGTTTTTTAGGGAGCAAGGATCAAACAGGATCAAACCAAGAGATTCATAACACTGAGGGATCAGAACGATCATTACGGGTGTTAAACATTCAGCCACTGTTAGACGGAGGTAAGTCAATAATTATGGTAACACTTTATAATAATGGAACAGTTTTCTTAGTGAAATAATGCTGAAGTCATGTTGAAGTAATGCATGACTCATGATAAATTTCTGTATGAATTAATAATGACTTCCTGTTGTTCACCATGAACTAATGATCCTGTCTGACTTCATGTAATGACAACGTGTTTAATACATCATTAGTTAAGGTATGGTAGTTAACAGTTACTTCATACATCAGTTCAGATCTGACCAAATTTGCTGGACATACCAGGTTTTATTTTAGGATTATTGCATATGAACAGCCTCTCAGGCTGAATTTTAAAATGTTATATTTCTGAGAACATACTGAATGGTGTGTGTATATATACATATATATATGTATGTATATATACAGTGTTTACACACATATGTGTGTTTATTTAACAACATGTGTCTTGGCCAGCAGGCCAAAACAAATGGGACAACCTGAAAATAAAATATGTATACAGACATGGATGATGATATTGAAGCTACTATGTTTTTTAAGATGTTTTGTTTTTCAGAGCTGGCAAAATGAAAATCAGCAGAACACTTCTGAAAAGGTGTTTGACAACATTCACATCACATAGTCATATTTTCAAATCTCCTGTCAGCTTTTAGCACTGACTTAATGTAGCATCTACGTACAAATGACCGTTTGCTGCCGCCCCCCATCAAAAAGTTACCCAAAAACTTGTGTGACGTGTGTTCCCTGACCAGCTTGCCACCGGGCCTAATAACTTTTCTAGTAGAAACCCTGATATTTGTTTTACTGTATTTGTTTTTACCCATGCAAGTTAATAAACACTGCTGAAAATTACTGCTGTTGACGTGATTTATTTGTACACAAGATTGTTTATGTGTTTATGTGTAAAAATTACAATATTGTTACGTTTCAGAGACAAAAAGGGACTGAATTTTTTATTTTATTAAAGAAGAGTTTTTATTATTGTCTCCGCTCCTGGTGGAGGGGGTCCAGCAGCACTGCCAGAGACTCTCTGCTCAGCCTAAAGTCTGGCCTGGTGTCACCCTGGCCAAAAAATGTGTCCAATATAGGAACAGCCAGGTTGATCCTGCAGTCCAGGTGTCTGGTCTGGATTAGGAAAAGAGAAGAAAAACAGAAGAAAATGGTTAATTAAAGAATAGCTTCATAACTTAAGTTAATAAATTAATTCTAGTTAATTTTAGAGCTTTGATAGATAATGCTAAATCTGTCTATCTATCCACTTACAGTCAATCTAGTCTTCTCAATCTGGTTTTGATGATTCATGACACATTTTAATATTAAATTAAGGTCAGGGTCACTTAACTATGAATCAATTGTCAAAGTTAAACCATATACCAATCTATAGTTTTTATGCCTAGCTTTAATGTCTCTTCACGGTAATTAACGTATAGGTATATTAATTACTCCTGACTGTTAACTAGCTAATGATAATATTACTGTTAACTAGCTAATGATAATATTACTGTTAACTAGCTAATGATAATATTACTGTTAACTAGCTAATGATAATATTACTGTTAACTAGCTAATGATAATATTACTGTTAACTAGCTAATGATAATATTACTGTTAACTAGCTAATGATAATATTACTGTTAACTAGCTAATGATAATATTACTGTTAACTAGCTAATGATAATATTACTGTTAACTAGCTAATGATAATATTACTGTGGGTTTAAAGAACAGATTTACCTCTCTACGGTCCTCTCTCAGCCGGAGATACACCAGCCGACGGAGGCGTTTCTCCTCTTCTTCCAGCATAAAATTGAAAATAAATAAATAAAGGTAACAGCTCTGGCTCCATAAATTATCTTCTCTTCTCTTCTTTCTTTCTGTCTGTCTGTCTTCCTTTCTCTCTCTCTCCTTTCGCGAGCCTGGACGGCAGAAACCTTGACGTAAAGGTAAGGGCGTGAACAATCCTCCGAAGGCCAGACCGTCTCATTTCACAACAGTTAATGCGGCCCTCGAACGGGCCTCCGAAGGACTCACCTCCACAGACCGCGTAGGCTGCGTCCTCCAAAGGATGCAGACCCTGAATTGAGACACAGCTAGAGAGGGAGAGCCAACTCACCACACCTATGAGGACGTTCACCTCATACACAACCTCTTTATTCTGGTTTATAAATACTTGATTTTAAATCTTCTTCTTTTTAAAGGCTCTACTCCTCGTCGTCTAGTGTCGAGGTGAACAGACGGGGAGGGAGCAGCTTCTTGTTTCCTCTTAAATGTTCAGTCAGTACATTTAGTCTTTGTAGGTCAGTGTACTCACCGCTGATGGACACAGATTCTGCTGTTCAGTTGAGAAAAACTCCAAGACTTTGCTTGAATTTGTCTTTAGAGAGAAACAGGGAGACTTTTCTCGACCGCAGCTCTGCTCACACTCAGACTAACTTTCACTTTCATCTCAGGAAAAGTGGCGTTCAAGCCCCTCCTCCTCCAGTGACGTCACTCAGGCCTCGTGGGAGCACACCTTGACGTGGCTTTGATCTAAGAAGAGTCTTTACTGACTTTTCATTCTTCATATTTAAGAACATATAATTATACTCAGAAAACAAGAAGTCTGTCAGATGAATGAACATACTGTATGTTTTCATAAACAGGCTGCTACATGTGTGGAAAGGTCACTATACATCATCCCTCTTATTACCTGGCTACCAACCACAGACACAAACAAGCTGACACTACAATTCAATTTAAAGCTGTTTTTATTGATTTAAATAGGATTTATCTAAACAGATCAAAAAGATTGATTTTCTCTCTTTTCTTTTCTTTTAATTGTATTTAAATAAAGTACGAGTGCATCTCAACAATTCTAAATGTTGTGAAAATAAACAATATTGTCCATCAGTCATTTAAGAAAGTGAAAATGTAACATATTGTCGTCTCATTAGACATCAAGTGAAATGTTTTAAGAGTTAAATCTATTTTGACTTTGATAATTTTGGCCTACAGCTAAAAAAAACATCAAAATCTTGTTTCCAGTTTCTCATTTTGAGCTAGGATGAAAAAAAGAGAACCATCTCAGTATATTCTAACTTTGTTAAATACACTCCTTTATACTATATAGAGAATATATTTGAATATTGTCTAAAGCATCTTACAATAAAACAATCAATCTGAGAATAAACGATCAAAATGACTCAAAATAGAAAAACCTGCTGAAAATGTCTTTTATTGATTTATTTGTAATTTTCCACGGCAAAGATTCTTGATGAGTGATAGACTCCACTATTAATTGTGACTATTACATGAAAGCAGAATGAGATTTTGTTGTTGAAGAAAACACAGCAGGGGGCGCCAAACCCACACAAACAGAAAGGTTCTCACAGGAGCTCGTTTGTTGTCTTTGCTCAATGAAAGAAGAACAAAGAACCTGATCAGACGCAACAGAAATTCACAGAAATCAAGAAAACAAAATGACTTTTTTCAGACACACTGTTCATCAGTAATATGTCCCAGAATTCAACACTTCTCATCAAAAGATCCATCTGACACACGGACATTTAGGAAAAGTTACACAGAGGAAAATGTGGATTTTTGACACTGCATTGAATTGTGCTAAAAATCAAAAAGAACAATTAAAGAGACTTTTCAAATCTCTGATTTATTCTGATTATTATTGATAATCCCTGATTAAAAGTGACTTCAAAGTCATATTTACAGATTCTATTTACAAAAACAATCCTTTATATGTCAAGAAGAGGTGTAACTGTGGTCATGGTCACCTGAAATCTTGTGCATGTCACCTCCTCTACAGTAAACAGCACGCTGCTGTTAACACCAACTCTCTGCAGACGCTCACAATTTGACTCTAACAGTTATAAAACTCAGATTCTAATTTTAATCTCATGAAAGAAATGTTTGTCTTCAAGGAGTGAGCATGCTGTCAGCAGGATGAAACACATCAAGGGTCATATTCAGGAACTAAAGGACACCTTAAAGGCCTTAAAGACATTTGTGATGATGGACACCTCTTCAGGTGTTCTCTTTGACATCAACCTTTCTCTGAAACTCAGTGGTTGCTCTCCTCAGTTTGGTTGACAGGAGAGATGATCAGAGGAGCAGAGTTTTTACCTCCATCATTAGGACAGGGACTAAAGTATGGGTAGAGTTTCTCAGTGAAGGAGCAGCCAGTGAAGGAGTAGATCAGAGCTGCAGCATCAACGTCATAAAAGGAGACCAGACCCTCCTCATAGTCCACAAACACCCCCACCTTCTCAGGATCAGACTGCAGAGAGAGATCGACTGAAAGGTCATCAAGAGCTGTGTACTCATTTTCATTCCTCAAACATATCGTCCAGAAACCATCCTCAGGATTCAGTGTGATTTGTCCCTTCCTGTTGATCGACTCTCTGGCCACTCCTAAATCCCACTTAGTCTTCCCTTCAACCTGAACCTCAAAGTAAAATCTGCCTGAAGAGAAACTCTGCTTTGATAAGACCATAGCATATTTACCAAATCTCTCTGGATTGTCTGGGAGATTCTTCCTCACATCACCACAATGAACTTGTTTTCCATCATCAGACAGGATGAGATTAGGGTGTGCTGTATCAGGATCAAGAGTCAGATCCACCTCATACTGCTGGACTCTCTTCAGCTCGGCCTCAAACAGCTTCTTCATCTGTTCACTGAGCGTCTCCTCCAGCTGCTTCACAGCTCTCACCACAGTCCCCTCATATGAAGGTGGATGGACTCTGACTCCAGTCCAGTTCTTGGTGGGTGGAGCAGCGTTCAGGGCCGTGATGTTTTGGAGGAGGTGGAGGTGGTCTTCAGAGCGTGAGAGCTTCTTCACTTCAGAGCTTCTCTTCTCCAGCTCAGAGATTTCCTGTTGCAGCTCTTTGATGAAGCCTTCAGCCTGTTCCTCCGTCTCTCTCTGCTTCTCTTTGATCGTGTCCGTCAGATTATTTAGGCGTCTCTCAACAGTCTCCATCAGAGCGCTGAAGACCTGAACACCTTCTGCCATCTCTCTGTCTGCATTCTTCTTGCTGAGCTCCACTGACTGTTTGAACTCTTCAAGCTTCAGTCGTCTCTTCTGGATCATCTGCTGAATTTCAGCCTCTGTCTTCCCCAGCTCGGCCTTCTTTCCTTCATATCCTTCTCTCAGAGGAACAACATCATGAGTCTTGTGGTCTAAGATAGTGCACATCATGCAGACACACATCTGGTCGTTCTTACAGAACAGCTCCAGCAGTTTGTCGTGCTTCTCACACATCCTGCCTTCCAGGTTCTCCACAGGGTCGATCAGCTGATGTCTCTTCAGACCTGTCATTGTCAGGTGAGGCTCCAGGTGAGTCTCACAGTAAGAAACCAGACACACCAGGCAGGACTTCAGGGCCTTCAGTTTGGTTCCAGTGCAGACGTCACAGGGAACTTCTGCTGGTTTGGAAACTCGTTCTGGTCTGCGGCTGCTGGCTTCCTGTCTGAACTGAGCAGCCATCTCAGAGATGAAGGTGTTGACCTTCAGCTCAGGTCTTGTTTTAAAAACCTCGTTACAGTTTGGACAATCATGTGGGACTTTAACATCCCAGTGATTAATGATGCAGCTTTTACAGAAGTTGTGTCCACATGGTGTGCTGACAGGATCAGTGAACACATCCAGACAGATGGAGCACAGGAACTGATCTTCAGTCAGCAGACAGCTGGCAGCAGACATTTCTACAACCTGAGGACAAAAAGAGAGGAAGAATAAAAACAAAGTATGAGAAGTGGAACATAGAAAGTGTCACCATTACAGGATATCATCAACAAGTCACAGACTTAAATAGTAAACGGACTAAAAACTAGCCGATCACTCATTCCTGTTCTACATATCCCGTTAATACGGCTCGTCTACGTCTAAGTGTAAACGTTTTCAAAGCAACTAAAGCAACAATGATCACAGCTCGGTCTGATGTGTCATTTCAAAATAAAAGACACTTGAAATGTAGCATTATTGCAATAATTTGGGATATTTTCAAAGGGAGATTATTTTAAAAAATCCTAGTTTCAACTGACTAACTTCAGTTCAGACTAATAGTGGAAAATATTCCAAAATTATTGCTACTTTTCCAAATTTCAAGTGTCTTTTATTTTGAAATGACAAATCAGATCTTCCTTTGATGGACAGGATCAAACCATGATGTTGTCCACTAGCAGATTTTACAGTATAGTTTTTGAGAAAAATAATGTTCAATCTGCTCAAATTGCACTGAGACGCTTTGATATTTTACTCATTTTCATTATTTTATTTTGAAAAATCTGGGAGAGGTGACAAAGATCTTTCAATGAATTATTTTTCCTCGTGTCCCTGGCTGTCACCCTAAAATTTCTTAGCAGATTCTATTGTATAGATTTTGAGAAAAATGATTGACTCACAGATTTTTCAAAATAAAATAATGAAAATGAGTAAAATATCAAAGTGTCTGAGTGCAATTTGAGCAGAATTGAACATTATTTTTCTCAAAAGTTCTTCAGTAAAATCTGCTGAGAATTTTCAGAGTGATAGCCAGATACATGAGGAACAATAATCCATTGAAAGATATTTGTCACCTCTCCCAGATTTTTCAAAATAAAATGATCAATATGACAAAATATCAAAGCGTGCAATTTGAGCAGAATTTAAAAATAATCTCAAAAATTTCAATCATCTGAAAATATAGAGAACTAGTACTTTTTCTGTATTTTTTAAATTTCATTTTCATATTCAATAACAACTTTTGGAACTACATTCCTCCTTTTTGGTCGCTCGCAGCAGCCGTACCGTAATTCCCTGTATAGACGCGCATTATTTTTCGAGGGGAGGCTGGCTTCACCAGGGTTTAACAAAAGACGGCTCACTTGACCGCAGAGAGAGAGAGGGACAACTCACCACACCTATAAGGACTTTCACCAAATACACAACCACTTTATTAGACTGAGTCCACCTAGAACCACTTTATTAGACTGTGTCCACCTAGAACCACTTTATTACACTGAGTTCACCTAGAACCACTTTATTAGACTGAGTCCACCTAGAACCACTTTATTAGACTGAGTCCACCTAGAACCACTTTATTAGACTGTGTTCACCTAGAACCACTTTATGTAGACTGTGTTCACCTAGAACCACTTGATTCTACTTTAGAACCACTTTATTTCCGTAGATATCAACTTTATAATCCTCTGGCTCTACTCCTCGTCGTATAGTGTCGAGTTGAACAGACGGGGAGGGAGCAGCTTCTTGTTTCCTCTTAAATGTTCAGTCAGTACATTTAGTCTTTGTAGGTCAGTGTACTCACCGCTGATGGACACAGATTCTGCTGTTCAGTTGAGAAAAACTCCAAGACTTTGTTTGAATTTGTCTTTAGAGAGAAACAGGGAGACTTTCCTCGACCGCAGCTCTGCTCACACTCAGACTAACTTTCACTTTCATCTCAGGAAAAGTGGCGTTCAAGCCCCTCCTCCTCCAGTGACGTCACTCAGGCCTCGTGGGAGCACACCTTGACGTGGCTTTGATCTAAGAAGAGTCTTTACTGACTTTTCATTCTTCATATTTAAGAACATATAATTATACTCAGAAAACAAGAAGTCTGTCAGATGAATGAACATACTGTATGTTTTCATAAACAGGCTGCTACATGTGTGGAAAGGTCACTATACATCATCCCTCTTATTACCTGGCTACCAACCACAGACACAAACAAGCTGACACTACAATTCAATTTAAAGCTGTTTTTATTTATTTAAATAGGATTTATCTAAACAGATCAAAAGATTGATTTTCTCTCTTTTCTTTTCTTTTAATTGTATTTAAATAAAGTACGAGTGCATCTCAACAGTTCTAAATGTTGTGAAAATAAACAATATTGTCCATCAGTCATTTAAGAAAGTGAAAATGTAACATATTGTCGTCTCATTAGACATCAAGTGAAATGTTTTAAGAGTTAAATCTATCTTGACTTTGATAATTTTGGCCTACAGCTAAAAAAAACATCAAAATCTTGTTTCCAGTTTCTCATTTTGAGCTCGTGTGAAAAAAAGAGAACCATCTCAGTATATTCTAACTTTGTTAAATACACTCCTTTATACTATATAGAGAATATATTTGAATATTGTCTAAAGCATCTTACAATAAAACAATCAATCTGAGAATAAACGATCAAAATGACTCAAAATAGAAAAACCTGCTGAAAATGTCTTTTATTGATTTATTTGTAATTTTCCACGGCAAAGATTCTTGATGAGTGATAGACTCCACTATTAATTGTGACTATTACATGAAAGCAGAATGAGATTTTGTTGTTGAAGAAAACACAGCAGGGGGCGCCAAACCCACACAAACAGAAAGGTTCTCACAGGAGCTCGTTTGTTGTCTTTGCTCAATGAAAGAAGAACAAAGAACCTGATCAGACGCAACAGAAATTCACAGAAATCAGGAAAGCAAAATGAGTTTTTTCAGACACACTGTTCATCAGTAATATGTCCCAGAATTCAACACTTCTCATCAAAAGATCCATCTGACACACGGACATTTAGGAAAAGTTACACAGAGGAAAATGTGGATTTTTGACACTGCATTGAATTGTGCTAAAAATCAAAAAGAACAATTAAAGAGACTTTTCAAATCTCTGATTTATTCTGATTCTTATTGATAATCCCTGATTAAAAGTGACTTCAAAGTCATATTTACAGATTCTATTTACAAAAACAATCCTTTATATGTCAAGAAGAGGTGTAACTGTGGTCATGGTCACCTGAAATCTTGTGCATGTCACCTCCTCTACAGTAAACAGCACGCTGCTGTTAACACCAACTCTCTGCAGACGCTCACAATTTGACTCTAACAGTTATAAAACTCAGATTATAATTTTAATCTCATGAAAGAAATGTTTGTCTTCAAGGAGTGAGCATGCTGTCAGCAGGATGAAACACATCAAGGGTCATATTCAGGAACTAAAGGACACCTTAAAGGCCTTAAAGACATTTGTGATGATGGACACCTCTTCAGGTGTTCTCTTTGACATCAACCTTTCTCTGAAACTCAGTGGTTGCTCTCCTCAGTTTGGTTGACAGGAGAGATGATCAGAGGAGCAGAGTTTTTACCTCCATCATTAGGACAGGGACTAAAGTATGGGTAGAGTTTCTCAGTGAAGGAGCAGCCAGTGAAGGAGTAGATCAGAGCTGCAGCATCAACGTCATAAAAGGAGACCAGACCCTCCTCATAGTCCACAAACACCCCCACCTTCTCAGGATCAGACTGCAGAGAGAGATCGACTGAAGGGTCATCAAGAGCTTTGTACTCATTTTTATTCCTCAACCATATCGTCCAGAAACCATTCTGAGGACTCAGTGTGATTAGTCCCTTCCTGTTGATCGACTCTCTGACCACTCCTAAATCCCACTCAGTCTTCCCTTTAACCTGAACCTCGAAGTAAAATCTGCCTGAAGAGAAACTCTGCTTTGATAAGACACAGGGACAAGGATCAAATCTCTCTGGATTGTTTGGGAGATTCTTCACTTCATCACTGTGATGAACTTGTTTTCCATCATCAGACAGGATGAGTCTAGGATGTGCTGTATCAGGATCAAGAGTCAGATCCACCTCATACTGCTGGACTCTCTTCAGCTGAGCCTCAGAGATCAGCTTCTTCATCTGTTCACTGAGCGTCTCCTCCAGCTGCTTCACAGCTCTCTCCACAGTCCCCTCATATGAAGGTGGATGGACTCTGACTCCAGTCCAGTTCTTGGTGGGTGGAGCAGCGTTCAGGGCCGTGATGTTTTGGAGGAGGTGGAGGTGGTCTTCAGAGCGTGAGAGCTTCTTCACTTCAGAGCTTCTCTTCTCCAGCTCAGAGATTTCCTGTTGCAGCTCTTTGATGAAGCCTTCAGCCTGTTCCTCCGTCTCTCTCTGCTTCTCTTTGATCGTGTCCGTCAGATTATTTAGGCGTCTCTCAACAGTCTCCATCAGAGCGCTGAAGACCTGAACACCTTCTGCCATCTCTCTGTCTGCATTCTTCTTGCTGAGCTCCACTGACTGTTTGAACTCTTCAAGCTTCAGTCGTCTCTTCTGGATCATCTTCTGAATTTCAGCCTCTGTCTTCCCCAGCTCGGCCTTCTTTCCTTCATATCCTTCTCTCAGAGGAACAACATCATGAGTCTTGTGGTCTAAGATAGTGCACATCATGCAGACACACATCTGGTCGTTCTTACAGAACAGCTCCAGCAGTTTGTCGTGCTTCTCACACATCCTGCCTTCCAGGTTCTCCACAGGGTCGATCAGCTGATGTCTCTTCAGACGTGAAGCTGTCAGGTGAGGCTCCAGGTGAGTCTCACAGTAAGAAACCAGACACACCAGGCAGGACTTCAGGGCCTTCAGTTTGGTTCCAGTGCAGACGTCACAGGGAACTTCTCCTGGTTTGGAAACTTGTTGCTCTGAGCTGCTGCTGCTGGCTTCCTGTTGAGCTTTCTGTCTGAACTGAGCAGCCATCTCAGAGATGAAGGTGTTGACCTTCAGCTCAGGTCTTTTGTAGAAAACCTCTTTACAGTTTGGACAATCATGCGGGACTTTAACATCCCAGTGATTAATGATGCAGCTTTTACAGAAGTTGTGTCCACATGGTGTGCTGACAGGATCAGCGAACACATCCAGACAGATGGAGCACAGGAACTGATCTTCAGTCAGCAGACAGCTGGCAGCAGACATTTCTACAACCTGAGGACAAAAAGAGAGGAAGAATAAAAACAAAGTATGAGAAGTGGAACATAGAAAGTGTCACCATTACAGGATATCATCAACAAGTCACAAACTTAAATAGTAAACGGACTAAAAACTAGCCGATCACTCATTCCTGTTCTACATATCCCGTTAATACGGCTCGTCTACTCATCAACACAAAAGTTAAATCAGTGAAAATTAAACTGATGCTACAAAATTATGGGGCGCTGTTTGTAAAGTTGTGCACACTGAAAATAACAAAGACTCTCCACATGAAGTGATACAGACTTAGCTTGTCCGTTCCATAGACTGGGTCAGTCTCTGAGTGTTGTTTGGTTCAGTGTGAATTAGTATGGGGTGCCGTTAGTAACAAAATAAGAGCTTCATAAAGTGATACAGATATCCCGACCACAGTCTGTCAGCACTGACTCCTTCTAGGTTATAGTCGGACTTCCTGCTGTAAAAATGTTGGAAAGGCAGTTTTGGAGTTCATCAAGAGATTTCACAACGTTCAGAGACAGAACTGACCCAGTCTGTGGAACGGACAAGCTAAGTCTGTATCACTTCATGTGGAGAGTCTTTGTTATTTTCAGTGAGCACAACTTTACAAACGGCGCCCCATAATTTTGTAGCATCAGTTTAATTTTCAATGATTTAGCTTTTGTGTTGATTGGAAGTTTCTTTGCAGTTGTTTATGAAGCTTTTATTTTGGTATTTCTGCTAGGCGTCAGTGTGAATTTGCATATCAGTTAAATATTTAGGATCAGGAGCAACATTTAACATTTAGATTTAACATTTATAATTAACTATCAACATTTAGATTTAACATTAAAAATTTAGATTTAACATTAAAAATTTAGATTTAACATTTAGAATTAACTTTTTAACTTTAGATTGATATTGGACATTTAATATTTATATTTAAAATTAATATCTAGCTTTAACATTTAGATTTAACTATCAACATTTAGAGTAACATTTAGAATTAAAGCCGCAAGCGCCGATGAACGGGCCCTCGCACACCCGCGGCCGCCGCCTACGCGAGCCGCCGCCACATGTAAACCATCGCCTGATATTTGCCATCACATGATGCGAAAGCTAGATCTGAGAGTATATACTGCCTCAGGTGGTGCAAATGTTCCAAGTTTTTGGCAGATTGCCAAGAAAATCTCAAAACTTGACAGTGTGCCACGCCCACAATTTTAGTGTGAACAGAATTCCTTTAACAATAATTTATATTAAAGTCACAAAAATCCATTTTTGGAGGGGTTTTTTTTTATGGCCGGCCCAAAAATTTCCCACGCCTACATCTTTTGTCTGAATGGAATGCCTTTACTTTGTATTGATCGTCAATGGGTTTACTGTAAAATGTGCCTAGTTTGGACTGAATTGGAGAAAAACTGTAGGAGTAGCTCTCAAAAGTATGCACCCTTATTTTGCCCTGTTTTTCACATTCAGAGCTGTATGTGCGTTTCATGCCCCGCCTCAACGCATGCCACGCCCACAATTTTTGTCTGAACACAATTCCTTTAACACTAATGTAATCGTCAATATGTCTGCTATACAATGTGCTTTATTTGAATTGAATCGGAGAAAAACTCTAGGAGGAGCTCTCAAAAGTATGCACCCTTATTTGGGCGTCATTCAAAGCTGTGTGTGCGTTTGATGCCCCGCTGCGATGGCTGCCACGCCCACATAAAAAAAAAAAAAAATTGGCTGGATAAATGTTTCTCGAAAAATTGTCTACTATAGGTTGCCCTTGGTTTGGAGTGAATCAAAGAAAATCTGTGGAGCGCAACTACGTTTGAGTGCACCCTTATGCTAGCTGCGTTTTTTATGATCAAAGCTAGGTGGCGCTCTTCCTGTTGAGTTTGCGATATGGGTGCAAGAGGCTTTTTTGTGCGGCATGATGTCCTGAATATGCGTACAATTTTTCAGGCATGTACCTCAAAATAACCCCTATGGGGAGTTGTTTTTGAAACCTGTAGGGGGCACCAGTGAGCACATTTTTTTTACTTTTTTTGCGAAACCCATAAAATGTCACAATTTTTCCATGGACTGACGAGTGAGTTGGATGTCGTGAAATTACGTGCACATTAAAGTCACAAAAATCAATTTTTCACCGGTGGCCACCGGCGGTGCTCGGGCCCTAATTAGCATTTAGATTTAACATTGATTGTAACTTAAATATATTTTCCACAACAAATTAAATGTGAAGAAAATCACAAATATTTCTCTGAATGTGAAAAAAAGGGACTTGATTAATTTTGGTAGTTCTTCTAGGCGTCAGTGTGAATTTTCGTATTGGTTAAATATTTAGGATCACAGAGCAACATTTAAAATTTAGATTGAATAATTAGATTTAACATTGAACATTTAGATTTAACATTTAGAATTAACATTTAGATCTATATTTAACAATTTATATTTACATCTAAAATTAACATTTAGGTTTAACATTTAGGTTTAACATTTAGATTTAACATTTGAAATTTATATTTATATTTAGCATTTTTTAGCATTTAACATTGATTGTAACTTGAATATATTTTTCACAACAAATTAAATGTGAAGAAAATCACAAATATTTCTCTAAATGTGAAAAAAAGGGACTTTTTCTTTTTCTTTGAGGTTTTGGAGCTAAATGTGGAGAATTGTTGATGTTATTTTCAGTGAGCACAACTTTACAAACAGCTCCCCATACACAATCACATGAACACAATGGTAGGACTCTTCACATCAGGAATGTGGGACATAAAGTCCTGCAAGCCAAATCCAGGAGCAGAACCACTTTGATCCAAACTTCTTCTGAAGAACCAAAACAGCAGTCAGGGAGTGATAGCAGGCCACGCAATAACCAGGGCCTGACTGTCCAACACTCATGCAGCACAGCCTCGGAGCATCAGAAGGAGGGCCCCAACCCAACCACCAGAGAACTCTGGATCGGACCAGAACCAGCCTCCAGACCAGAGAACTCTGGACCGGACCAGAACCAGCCTCCAGCCTAGAGAACTCTGGACCGGACCAGAACCAGCCTCCAGCCTAGAGAACTCTGGACCGGACCAGAACCAGCCTCCAGCCTAGAGAACTCTGGACCGGACCAGAACCAGCCTCCAGCCTAGAGAACTCTGGACCGGACCAGAACCAGCCTCCAGCCTAGAGAACTCTGGGCCGGACCAGAACCAGCCTCCAGCCTAGAGAACTGCTTCCTAGTGCTCCAGGAGTCACAACAGTTTACACACCAATCGATCCCCTCCTTCCCTCCTTCCCTCCTTCCCTCCTTCCCTCCTTCCCTCCTTCCAGGCTGCAGACACCCTGAAGGAGCGCGAGAGTGAGGCCCGGACACACACACCTGTATATGTCAGTGCGCGCGACGCCGCCCAGTAATCAACGCTCCTGAAGCTGGCACAGTGCCATGCAGAGACAGGGAGGGAGAGCCAACTCACCACACCTATGAGGACTTTCACCAAATACACAACCACTTTATTAGACTGTGTTCACATAGAAACACTTTATTATCCTATACAAATACTCTATTCTTCTATATTACCACTTAATTCTTGTATATAGATCCTTTATTCTCTAAAATAACAACTTTATTTAACTTGTTTCTTGTTTCCTCTTAAATGTTCAGTCAGTACATTTAGTCTTTGTAGGTCAGTGTACTCACCGCTGATGGACACAGATTCTGCTGTTCAGTTGAGAAAAACTCCAAGACTTTGCTTGAATTTGTCTTTAGAGAGAAACAGGGAGACTTTCCTCGACCGCAGCTCTGCTCACACTCAGACTAAGTTTCACTCTCATTTCAGGATAGGTGGCATTCCAGTCCCTCCTCCAGTGACGTCTTCAGGCCTCGTTGAAGCACACCTTGACGTGGCTTTGATCTAAGAAGAGTCTTATAATAATAATAATAATAATAATAATAATAATAATAATAAC
Organism: Notolabrus celidotus; assembly: GCF_009762535.1. NCBI lineage: Eukaryota > Metazoa > Chordata > Actinopteri > Labriformes > Labridae > Notolabrus > Notolabrus celidotus. The sequence goes on along the minus strand of NC_048277.1, from coordinate 37,034,157 downwards.
TGATTTTTATATAGCACCTTTCAAGAAACCCAAGGTCGCTTCACAGGGTCAGGTAGGGGGTCTGGGGGGTGGGTAGGGATATCTAACGGGGAAAGGCCTTGAGGAAAAGTTGCGTTTTGAATGCCTTCTTAAAAGTGTCCAGGGTTGGGGCGCTACGGATGTCAGGAGGGAGAGAGTTCCACAGAGTAGGGGCCGCCACACTGAAGGCTCTGTCCCCAAAGGTCCGCAGCTTAGTCCGGGGGATGAAGAGGAGACCCAGGTCCGAAGACCTTAGGTTCCGGGATGGAGTGTGTTGGTGGAGGAGGCCAGCCAGGTATTGGGGGGCGAGGGCATGCAGGGATTTGTAGGTGAGGAGGAGGAGCTTATAGGTGATGCGGTAATTGACAGGGAGCCAGTGGAGGTGAATGAGAGTGGGGGTGATGTGCTGCCAGGGCTTGGTGTGCGTGAGAACCCTGGCTGCTGAGTTCTGCACGTATTGGAGCCGGTCCAGGGCATTGCTGGGTACCCCGAACAGGACTCCATTGCAGTAATCCAGCCGGGAGGTAATGAAAGCGTGGATGAGGGTCTGGGCAACTGAATCAGAGAGAGATGGATGCAGACGGGAGATGTTCTTCAGGTGATAGAAGGCAGACTTTGTGACTGATTTGATGTGTAACAGGAAGGAGAGGGTGAAGTCAAGAATGACACCCAGGTTGCGGACTTCAGGAGATGGGGAGATGGAACAGCCATCCACATGGAGGAGGAGATCTCCAACCTTCCTGAGCAGTGGCTTGGGGGCCACAACCACGAGCTCCGTCTTGGCACTGTTGAGTTTGAGGAGTTTAGATGTCCTCCAGGTTTTTATGGCGTGAAGGCAGTTGACCAGAGACTGAGGGGGAAGCTGGGCGGATGGTGAGGTGCTGAGGTAGAGCTGAGTATCATCAGCGTAACAGTGGAAATTGAGACTGAAGTGCCGAATGATCTGACCGAGTGGGAGCATGTAGATGGTGAAGAGTAGGGGACCGAGCACAGAGCCTTCGGGGACACCTTGGTTGACAGGGGCCGGGGGGGAGGATGAGCCGTTGATGCTGACAAACTGAGTCCTGTGTGAAAGATATGATTGGAACCATGAAAGAGCTGTACCTGTGATGCCGAGATTGTCTGACAAGCATTTCAGAAGGACTGTGTGGGAAACTGTGTCAAAGGCAGCAGAAAGGTCGAGGAGGATGAGTATACTGGTGTGTCCGGAGTCTGCAGCGAGGAGGAGGAGGTCGTTGGTGATCTTGACGAGGACGGTCTCTGTGCTGTGGTGTGGTCTGTAGGGTGACTGTAGTGGTTCATAGAGCTCATGGCTGGACAGATGTTGATGTAGCTGGGCAGCCACTGCTCTTTCCAGGGTTTCACTGAGGAAAGGAAGGTTAGAGATCGGCCTGTAGTTGTTCAGCTCCTCAGGGTCCAGACCAGGCTTCTTAAGGATGGGAGTTATGGAGGCAGTTTTGAACTGAGAGGAAACTATTCCAGAAGCCAGAGAGGAGTTGATGATGTCCGTAATGATGGGGCAGAGGGTGGGAAGACAGGCCTTGACCAGCACCGTGGGCATAGGGTCAAGGGAGCAGGTGGAGGCTTTAGCTCTGGGAACCAGCTTCGAGACCAGTGAAGCATCGACTGGGGAGAAGGAGGAGAGAGAGCATTGGGACTGGAGAGGTGTGGCTGGGAGCATGTCATCCGGTGTCATGGATACGTGAGAAGGGGAGGGGCCAGGCGCCAGGAGTTGATGATGGATAGAATTTACCTTGGCTTGGAAAAAGTTGAGGAACTTTGAGCAGAGGTCAGGAGCATCGGCAGTGAGGGAGGGAGCAAGTGGGCGGAGAAGTTGGTGTATGGTTGAGAAAAAAGATCTGGGTTGATTTTGTTGTGAGGAAATGAGGGTGGAGTAATAGGAGGTCTTGGTCTTGGAGAGTGCCTCCTTGTAGGACCTCACATGGTCAGCAAAGGCCAGACTTTACTGACTTTTCATTCTTCATATTTAAGAACATATACTCAGAAAACAAGAAGTCTGTCAGATGAATGAACATACTGTATGTTTTCATAAACAGGCTGCTACATGTGTGGAAAGGTCACTATACATCATCCCACTTATCACTCTTATTATCAGACTGATGTCCTCTAAAGCCTGAGACAGAAAGGACAGATGGAGAGAGAGACAGCACATCACTGGGGTTATCAAGTGGGCTCCTCTCTTCACTGATGTTTCCTTTAGTCCGGCCCACGACACCTCAGAGAGTCCTCCATCGAGTCCTCCCGCTGTCAGCTCTATAAGATAAGATACTCATTTATCCGTCCCATCACGGGGAAATTCATGGAGTTACAGCAGCAAACAAGAAGGTGTACAGTACAAGAATTTAACTGTATATAGGAAAGAAATGTCCATCAAAGACGACAGCTTGGCCATAATTCTCCTGTCAGCCACCACCTCCACAGGGTCCAGGACTGAGCTGGCCTTCTTCACCAGTGTGTTCAGTCTTGCTCTCCTGTATCCTGTCCGCCCACAGCAGGTGAAATCCTTCCAATGTGGCGTTCATGTCCGGTGTTAGCTCTGTTAGCATGATGCTACTCTGCCAGTATTCCCTCTGGTGCTGGGTTAGCTCGTCCACCTTATCGTAGATAGATCTTACATTCCCCATAGCGGCGGGTGGAGGGACAGGTCCATGTCGTCTTTTCTTAGCTTGCACCTCAGTACCAGCACGCCATCCTTGACAAACACATGAAACCACAGAGGAAGCACGCGCGTGTGCAGGAACAGCTGAAGTGAATCAGCTTCATTAGAAAGAGAGAAACTGGTGTGAGTTAAAGCAGAGGAGATGGAGGCAGGTCGCCACCTAGTGGACAAACACTGAAACTGCAGACAAGAAGCTGCAAAAGTTCCTCCCGGCTGCTTCAGTCACATTTCCTCTGGTCTCCAGAGATTTGAATGAACATTGATCATTCATTGATTTGATTTGATGGAGATGATTTCACTCAACAGTTTCAGTGTAGAGCGTGAAACTGATGTGTTGCACGGAGAGTTTGTGTTTGAACATAAATCATCTGCTGGAATAATGTTCAGTCATTGAGTGTTAGAACAACTCTTTCCAGCTTTCTCACTGATCACCAGGCGGAGTTGAATACTTGATTCTGATTGGTCTAAACCCCTTGACAACGATTATTAACTCCTATTAGCTCACACACATCCCATTAGATCAATACGCAGTGAGGAGATTTGGAACATTTCATCTCCACCTGTTGACACTGTGGCAAAAATATTTTCATGCTTAACAACATGGATGTTTTTTTAACATTTGATCCGATGCTGCAATCCAGGCCCGCTCACCCTGTCAGGTGTCATGAATGGAAAAACTGGAAGTGCAGATTTAAAATAAAAGGTTTTAATAAACAAAACTTACTAAAAACGTCAAAGAGTCAAATCCAGATAAAACACAGGAGAGACGAACAATGATCCAACACAGGACGGGGGAAACAGAGGAGCTGAACACACAGAGTGATTAACACAGGTGTGGACACAGGACACAGGTGAGACTAATCAGGCTCATCAAAAAAGGAGGGAAACACACAAGGACAGGAAGTAACACTAAACTGGAAACACAGGGAGCAAGAACTACAAAATAAAACAGGAAACACAAGAAAATACAACAAGAGACGAGGATCACTAAACACACAAGAGGGAGACGAAGGATAACTAATACAGAACAAACACAGGGAGGAACCAAGGCATGAAACACAAGGACAACACTAAACTAACATCAAGTCATGACATCAGGATTCTAACTCACATAATCACCAACTCACTGAACATTATCCCTGACTGAAGAACTAAAGAACCAAACCAGACTCAGAGAAAACTTCACTTTAGTTTATTTGAAAAATCAAGACAAGAAAATGACTTTTTCATTCACACTGTTCATCAGTAACATGTCCCAGAATTCAACACTTCTCATAAAACACTCCACTATTAATTGTGACTATTACATGAAAGCAGAATGAGATTTTGTTGTTGAAGAAAACACAGCAGGGGGCGCCAAACCCACACAAACAGAAAGGTTCTCACAGGAGCTCGTTTGTTGTCTTTGCTCAATGAAAGAAGAACAAAGAACCTGATCAGACGCAACAGAAATTCACAGAAATCAAGAAAACAAAATGACTTTTTTCAGACACACTGTTCATCAGTAATATGTCCCAGAATTCAACACTTCTCATCAAAAGATCCATCTGACACACGGACATTTAGGAAAAGTTACACAGAGGAAAATGTGGATTTTTGACACTGCATTGAATTGTGCTAGAAATCAAAAAGAACAATTAAAGAGACTTTTCAAATCTCTGATTTATTCTGATTCTTATTGATAATCCCTGATTAAAAGTGACTTCAAAGTCATATTTACAGATTCTATTTACAAAAACAATCCTTTATATGTCAAGAAGAGGTGTAACTGTGGTCATGGTCACCTGAAATCTTGTGCATGTCACCTCCTCTACAGTAAACAGCACGCTGCTGTTAACACCAACTCTCTGCAGACGCTCACAATTTGACTCTAACAGTTATAAAACTCAGATTATAATTTTAATCTCATGAAAGAAATGTTTGTCTTCAAGGAGTGAGCATGCTGTCAGCAGGATGAAACACATCAAGGGTCATATTCAGGAACTAAAGGACACCTTAAAGGCCTTAAAGACATTTGTGATGATGGACACCTCTTCAGGTGTTCTCTTTGACATCAACCTTTCTCTGAAACTCAGTGGTTGCTCTCCTCAGTTTGGTTGACAGGAGAGATGATCAGAGGAGCAGAGTTTATACCTCCATCATTAAAACAGGGACTAAAGTATGGGTAGAGTTTCTCAGTGAAGGAGCAGCCAGTGAAGGAGTAGATCAGAGCTGCAGCATCAACGTCATAAAAGGAGACCAGACCCTCCTCATAGTCCACAAACACCCCCACCTTCTCAGGATCAGACTGCAGAGAGAGACGGACTGAAGGGCTAGCAAGAGCTTTGTACTCATTTTCATTCCTCAACCATATCGTCCAGAAACCATTCGGAGGACTCAGTGTGATCTTTCCCTTCCTGTTGATCGACTCTCTGACCACTCCTAAATCCCACTTAGTCTTCCCTTTAACCTGAACCTCGAAGTAAAATCTGCCTGAAGAGAAACTCTGCTTTGATAAGACAATAGCATATTTACTAAATCTCTCTGGATTGTCTGGGATATTCTTCTTCACATCACTGTGATGAACTTGTTTTCCATCATCAGACAGGATGAGATCAGGATGTGCTGTATCAGGATCAAGAGTCAGATCCACCTCATACTGCTGGACTCTCTTCAGCTCGGCCTCAAACAGCTTCTTCATCTGTTCACTGAGCGTCTCCTCCAGCTGCTTCACAGCTCTCTCCACAGTCCCCTCATATGAAGGTGGATGGACTCTGACTCCAGTCCAGTTCTTGGTGGGTGGAGCAGCGTTCAGGGCCGTGATGTTTTGGAGGAGGTGGAGGTGGTCTTCAGAGCGTGAGAGCTTCTTCACTTCAGAGCTTCTCTTCTCCAGCTCAGAGATTTCCTGTTGCAGCTCTTTGATGAAGCCTTCAGCCTGTTCCTCCGTCTCTCTCTGCTTCTCTTTGATCGTGTCCGTCAGATTATTTAGGCGTCTCTCAACAGTCTCCATCAGAGCGCTGAAGACCTGAACACCTTCTGCCATCTCTCTGTCTGCATTCTTCTTGCTGAGCTCCACTGACTGTTTGAACTCTTCAAGCTTCAGTCGTCTCTTCTGGATCATCTGCTGAATTTCAGCCTCTGTCTTCCCCAGCTCGGCCTTCTTTCCTTCATATTCTTCTCTCAGAGGAACAACATCATGTGTCTTGTGGTCTAAGATAGTGCACATCATGCAGACGCACATCTGGTCGTTCTTACAGAACAGCTCCAGCAGTTTGTCGTGCTTCTCACACATCCTGCCTTCCAGGTTCTCCACAGGGTCGATCAGCTGATGTCTCTTCAGACCTGTCATTGTCAGGTGAGGCTCCAGGTGAGTCTCACAGTAAGAAACCAGACACACCAGGCAGGACTTCAGGGCCTTCAGTTTGGTTCCAGTGCAGACGTCACAGGGAACTTCTCCTGGTTTGGAAACTTGTTGCTCTGAGCTGCTGCTGCTGGCTTCCTGTTGAGCTTTCTGTCTGAACTGAGCAGCCATCTCAGAGATGAAGGTGTTGACCTTCAGCTCAGGTCTTGTTTTAAAAACCTCTTTACAGTTTGGACACTGACACGAGACTTCAACATCCCAGTGTTCAGTGATGCAGCTTTTACAGAAGTTGTGTCCACATGGTGTGCTGACAGGATCAGTGAACACATCCAGACAGATGGAGCACAGGAACTGATCTTCAGTCAGCAGACAGCTGGCAGCAGACATTTCTACAACCTGAGGACAAAAAGAGAGGAAGAATAAAAACAAAGTATGAGAAGTGGAACATAGAAAGTGTCACCATTACAGGATATCATCAACAAGTCACAGACTTAAATAGTAAACGGACTAAAAACTAGCCGATCACTCATTCCTGTTCTACATATCCCGTTAATACGGCTCGTCTACGTCTAAGTGTAAACGTTTTCAAAGCAACTAAAGCAACAATGATCACAGCTCGGTCTGATGTGTCATTTCAAAATAAAAGACACTTGAAATGTAGCATAATTGCAATAATTTGGGATATTTTCAAAGGGAGATTATTTTTAAAAATCCCAGTTTCCACTGACTAACTTCAGTTCAGACTAATAATGGAAAATATTCCAAAATTATTGCTACTTTTCCAAATTTCAAGTGTCTTTCATTTTGAAATGACAGATCAGATCTTCCTGTGATGGGCAGGATTACATCATGAGGTTGTCCACTATTAGGCTGTCTCCGAAACGGCCTCCTACATACTACTTACTAATGTAGTAGGCAGAAGGTATCGCCTACTACATACTGCGTTTGAATTTAGTCTGTAGTTTGACTGTTCTGTTTGATGTGTGTTGAAGTACGCTGGGTCACACGTCATTAGATTTCCGGGTTTGGAAAGTGGAAGTAAACAACAGCGAAGCCGATAGAGAAACTGCTTCTTTAGCATCACTTATGATTTAAAAAGTTAGGAAGTGGTTTATATGTAATTCAATAACCTTCACAGCACCCAAAAAAAAACGGATTTCCTCCCGTCAAAAAAGAAGGAAAAAGAAAAAGCGGAACAAGCGCAGTGCATTGTGGGAAACAGGACGTGAGGCAGATTGGTCCAATCAAAGACTGTAAATAAAAGTGGACAGCGTTGCTCCGCCTCTTCCCGTTGTACGGTTCTGAAGCCAAAAAATCCCTCTCCTGGGCGCCGCCATTGTGCAGCCAGAGCCTGTGAAGCCACTGTAATAAGCTCCGCCCTACAGCGTGACGTCACATGACGCTGTGAGTCCTGAAGTTACCCTCTACGGCGGCTGTGAATCAAAGTTAACAGGAAGTAAAACCCCGTTTTTTAAACTCTAATAACTAACGAAAAAGAAACTGTTCAGGAAAAAGAGGCCTTGAACACAAAACAGTCAGATACTAACTACATATCACCACAGCATACGGACAGGAGAAACATTCGTACCACGTGTATTTATTTTTTAAAGTTTGGCTGCTCCCCCATTCAAATGAATGGAGGAGACGGATTTTTTGACCTATACTGCAGCCAGCCACCAGGGGGCAGACACACTGCTGAAAGCCTCACCACCAGGGGAGGATCCAGCTCCCTTGGTGTGGAAGGGGATATAGTAGGGGGCCTGTGCCCCAGTAGAGCTTTATGCCTAGCAACGCCCCTGGTAGAAACACTTGTTATATTTCCTGTCAGGTTAATAAAGTTTCATATGAGGCTGATCATTAATGAGCACGGGGTTTTAAAAGAGTTGCATGGTTTCTATTTTCCTGTAACTTAATACATAATTTAATAATGAGGCATTTTACCGGTGAATGGATCTGTGATGCTTCAGGACAGAATAAACAGAGAGCAGATTCTCTTCTTCTGCAGGTGTGTGTTAAACAGGTAAACACAGAGACAGAGCTCTGTTACTGTTTATATGGATCAGAGTTATGACAGTGAACATGTGTGCAGACACAAACAGCTGTTAGTGACGTCATCACAAACCGACGTCTCATTCCTCTTAATGCAGACAGAAGCGGTGTCTCAATTCAGGATCTGCATCCTCCGGAGGCTGCATTTTGAAGGCCAATTACGTCACAACGCTGCACGAAGGCTGTCCCATTTCGAAGGCTCCTTCAAATGCAGCCGGATGCAGCCCACAAATGCGGCCTTCTTTTCCCTCTTCTTGAAGGACACATCGCTACTATCCTTCGCGGCCCCATATATCCCAAGATCCTTTGCGCCGCTGCTCATTCATGAAAATTACTATTCAATATGGCGGCACCTAGCGGGGAAGAGAGAGACGGAGTGGAATTCACTTTTAAATGTAAGTATTTGGGTTTTACTCTTTTGAACATCCAACGCCAGATATGTGAAGTTTCAAGGGACCTTAAAACCTTAATATTTCTGTTGAAATATGCGACGTTAGTAATCCTAACATGTAGCCACGGGACTAGACTGTTAATACTTCATATTACGTATAAATGGACTAAGATGACCGACTTTAGATGAGGTTGTGAGCCCTGCGTTATTTCCAGACTGTACAACTGTAAAGTCTAGTTAAACGTTTGCATTGAATACAGAGCTGACTTCAGGATTATTATAATTTTTATTATTAAAGTTTTTTCGCCATATAAGAATCCTTGTGTCTGTTGACATGACAAAACATGCTTTACATTTCTTTTGTTTTTTAGGGAGCAAGGATCAAACAGGATCAAACCAAGAGATTCATAACACTGAGGGATCAGAACGATCATTACGGGTGTTAAACATTCAGCCACTGTTAGATGGAGGTAAGTCAATAATTATGGTAACACTTTATAATAATGGAACAGTTTTCTTAGTGAAATAATGCTGAAGTCATGTTGAAGTAATGCATGACTCATGATAAATTTCTGTATGAATTAATAATGACTTCCTGTTGTTCACTATGAACTAATGATCCTGTCTGACTTCATGTAATGACAACGTGTTTAATACATCATTAGTTAAGGTATGGTAGTTAACAGTTACTTCATACATCAGTTCAGATCTGACCAAATTTGCTGGACATACCAGGTTTTATTTTAGGATTATTGCATATGAACAGCCTCTCAGGCTGAATTTTAAAATGTTATATTTCTGAGAACATACTGAATGGTGTGTGTATATATATATATATATATATATGTATATATGCAGTGTTTACACACATATGTGTGTTTATTTAACAACATGTGTCTTGGCCAGCAGGCCAAAACAAATGGGACAACCTGAAAATAAAATATGTATACAGACATGGATGATGATATTGAAGCTACTATGTTTTTTAAGATGTTTTGTTTTTCAGAGCTGGCAAAATGAAAATCAGCAGAACACTTCTGAAAAGGTGTTTGACAACATTCACATCACATAGTCATATTTTCAAATCTCCTGTCAGCTTTTAGCACTGACTTAATGTAGCATCTACGTACAAATGACAGTTTGCTGCCGCCCCCCATCAAAAAGTTACCCAAAAACTTGTGTGACGTGTGTTCCCTGATCAGCTTGCCACCGGGCCTAATAACTTTTCTAGTAGAAACCCTGATATTTGTTTTACTGTATTTGTTTTTACCCATGCAAGTTAATAAACACTGCTGAAAATTACTGCTGTTGACTTGATTTATTTGTACACAAGATTGTTTACGTGTTTATGTGTAAAAATTACAATATTGTTACGTTTCAGAGACAAAAAGGGACTGAATTTTTTATTTTATTAAAGAAGAGTTTTTATTATTGTCTCCGCTCCTGGTGGAGGGGGTCCAGCAGCACTGCCAGAGACTCTCTGCTCAGCCTGAAGTCTGGCCTGGTGTCACCCTGGCCAAAAAATGTGTCCAATATAGGAACAGCCAGGTTGATCCTGCAGTCCAGGTGTCTGGTCTGGATTAGGAAAAGAGAAGAAAAACAGAAGAAAATGGTTAATTAAAGAATAGCTTCATAACTTAAGTTAAAAAATTAATTCTAGTTAATTTTAGAGCTTTGATAGATAATGCTAAATCTGTCTATCTATCCACTTACAGTCAATCTAGTCTTCTCAATCTGGTTTTGATGATTCATGACACATTTTAATATTAAATTAAGGTCAGGGTCACTTAACTATGAATCAATTGTCAAAGTTAAACCATATACCAATCTATAGTTTTTATGCCTAGCTTTAATGTCTCTTCACGGTAATTAACGTAATGTATAGGTATATTAATTACTCCTGACTGTTAACTAGCTAATGATAATATTACTGTTAACTAGCTAATGATAATATTACTGTTAACTAGCTAATGATAATATTACTGTTAACTAGCTAATGATAATATTACTGTTAACTAGCTAATGATAATATTACTGTGGGTTTAAAGAACAGATTTACCTCTCTACGGTCCTCTCTCAGCCGGAGATACACCAGCCGACGGAGGCGTTTCTCCTCTTCTTCCAGCATAAAATTGAAAATAAATAAATAAAGGTAACAGCTCTGGCTCCATAAATTATCTTCTCTTCTCTTCTTTCTTTCTGTCTGTCTTCCTTTCTCTCTCTCTCTCCTTTCGCGAGCCTGGACGGCAGAAACCTTGACGTAAAGGTAAGGTCGTGAACAATCCTCCGAAGGCCAGACCGTCTCATTTCACAACAGTTAATGCGGCCCTCGAACGGGCCTCCGAAGGACTCACCTCCACAGACCGCGTAGGCTGCGTCCTCCAAAGGATGCAGACCCTGAATTGAGACACAGCTACAGAGGGAGAGCCAACTCACCACACCTATGAGGACGTTCACCTCATACACAACCTCTTTATTCTGGTTTATAAATACTTGATTTTAAACCTTCTTCTTTTTAAAGGCTCTACTCCTCGTCGTCTAGTGTCGAGTTGAACAGACGGGGAGGGAGCAGCTTCTTGTTTCCTCTTAAATGTTCAGTCAGTACATTTAGTCTTTGTAGGTCAGTGTACTCACCGCTGATGGACACAGATTCTGCTGTTCAGTTGAGAAAAACTCCAAGACTTTGCTTGAATTTGTCTTTAGAGAGAAACAGGGAGACTTTCCTCGACCGCAGCTCTGCTCACACTCAGACTAACTTTCACTTTCATCTCAGGAAAAGTGGCGTTCAAGCCCCTCCTCCTCCAGTGACGTCACTCTGGCCTCGTGGGCGCACACCTTGACGTGGCTTTGATCTAAGAAGAGTCTTTACTGACTTTTCATTCTTCATATTTAAGAACATATAATTATACTCAGAAAACAAGAAGTCTGTCAGATGAATGAACATACTGTATGTTTTCATAAACAGGCTGCTACATGTGTGGAAAGGTCACTATACATCATCCCTCTTATTACCTGGCTACCAACCACAGACACAAACAAGCTGACACTACAATTCAATTTCAAGCTGTTTTTATTGATTTAAATAGGATTTATCTAAACAGATCAAAAAGATTGATTTTCTCTCTTTTCTTTTCTTTTAATTGTATTTAAATAAAGTACGAGTGCATCTCAACAATTCTAAATGTTGTGAAAATAAACAATATTGTCCATCAGTCATTTAAGAAAGTGAAAATGTAACATATTGTCGTCTCATTAGACATCAAGTGAAATGTTTTAAGAGTTAAATCTATTTTGACTTTGATAATTTTGGCCTACAGCTAAAAAAAACATCCAAATCTTGTTTCCAGTTTCTCATTTTGAGCTAGTGTGAAAAAAAGAGAATCATCTCAGTATATTCTAACTTTGTTAAATACACTCCTTTATACTATATAGAGAATATATTTGAATATTGTCTAAAGCATCTTACAATAAAACAATCAATCTGAGAATAAACGATCAAAATGACTCAAAATAGAAAAACCTGCTGAAAATGTCTTTTATTGATTTATTTGTAATTTTCCACGGCAAAGATTCTTGATGAGTGATAGACTCCACTATTAATTGTGACTATTACATGAAAGCAGAATGAGATTTTGTTGTTGAAGAAAACACAGCAGGGGGCGCCAAACCCACACAAACAGAAAGGTTCTCACAGGAGCTCGTTTGTTGTCTTTGCTCAATGAAAGAAGAACAAAGAACCTGATCAGACGCAACAGAAATTCACAGAAATCAAGAAAACAAAATGACTTTTTTCAGACACACTGTTCATCAGTAATATGTCCCAGAATTCAACACTTCTCATCAAAAGATCCATCTGACACACGGACATTTAGGAAAAGTTACACAGAGGAAAATGTGGATTTTTGACACATTGCATTGAATTGTGCTAAAAATCAAAAAGAACAATTAAAGAGACTTTTCAAATCTCTGATTTATTCTGATTATTATTGATAATCCCTGATTAAAAGTGACTTCAAAGTCATATTTACAGATTCTATTTACAAAAACAATCCTTTATATGTCAAGAAGAGGTGTAACTGTGGTCATGGTCACCTGAAATCTTGTGCATGTCACCTCCTCTACAGTAAACAGCACGCTGCTGTTAACACCAACTCTCTGCAGACGCTCACAATTTGACTCTAACAGTTATAAAACTCAGATTATAATTTTAATCTCATGAAAGAAATGTTTGTCTTCAAGGAGTGAGCATGCTGTCAGCAGGATGAAACACATCAAGGGTCATATTCAGGAACTAAAGGACACCTTAAAGGCCTTAAAGACATTTGTGATGATGGACACCTCTTCAGGTGTTCTCTTTGACATCAACCTTTCTCTGAAACTCAGTGGTTGCTCTCCTCAGTTTGGTTGACAGGAGAGATGATCAGAGGAGCAGAGTTTTTACCTCCATAATTAGGACAGGGACTAAAGTATGGGTAGAGTTTCTCAGTGAAGGAGCAGCCAGTGAAGGAGTAGATCAGAGCTGCAGCATCAACGTCATAAAAGGAGACCAGACCCTCCTCATAGTCCACAAACACCCCCACCTTCTCAGGATCAGACTGCAGAGAGAGATCGACTGAAGGGTCATCAAGAGCTTCGTACTCATTTTTATTCCTCAACCATATCGTCCAGAAACCATTCTGAGGACTCAGTGTGATGTCTCCCTTCCTGTTGATCGACTCTCTGACCACTCCTAAATCCCACTCAGTCTTCCCTTTAACCTGAACCTCAAAGTAAAATCTGCCTGAAGAGAAACTCTGCTTTGATAAGACCATAACACAAGAATCAAATCTCTCTGGATTGTTTGGGAGATTCTTCCTCACATCACTGTCATGAACTTGTTTTCCATCATCAGACAGGATGAGATTAGGATGTGCTGTATCAGGATCAAGAGTCAGATCCACCTCATACTGCTGGACTCTCTTCAGCTCGGCCTCAGAGATCAGCTTCTTCATCTGTTCACTGAGCGTCTCCTCCAGCTGCTTCACAGCTCTCTCCACAGTCCCCTCATATGAAGGTGGATGGACTCTGACTCCAGTCCAGTTCTTGGTGGGTGGAGCAGCGTTCAGGGCCGTGATGTTTTGGAGGAGGTGGAGGTGGTCTTCAGAGCGTGAGAGCTTCTTCACTTCAGAGCTTCTCTTCTCCAGCTCAGAGATTTCCTGTTGCAGCTCTTTGATGAAGCCTTCAGCCTGTTCCTCCGTCTCTCTCTGCTTCTCTTTGATCGTGTCCGTCAGATTATTTAGGCGTCTCTCAACAGTCTCCATCAGAGCGCTGAAGACCTGAACACCTTCTGCCATCTCTCTGTCTGCATTCTTCTTGCTGAGCTCCACTGACTGTTTGAACTCTTCAAGCTTCAGTCGTCTCTTCTGGATCATCTTCTGAATTTCAGCCTCTGTCTTCCCCAGCTCGGCCTTCTTTCCTTCATATCCTTCTCTCAGAGGAACAACATCATGAGTCTTGTGGTCTGAGTAGGGGCACATCATGCAGACACACATCTGGTCGTTCTTACAGAACAGCTCCAGCAGTTTGTCGTGCTTCTCACACATCCTGCCTTCCAGGTTCTCCACAGGGTCGATCAGCTGATGTCTCTTCAGACGTGAAGCTGTCAGGTGAGGCTCCAGGTGAGTCTCACAGTAAGAAACCAGACACACCAGGCAGGACTTCAGGGCCTTCAGTTTGGTTCCAGTGCAGACGTCACAGGGAACTTCTGCTGGTTTGGAAACTTGTTGCTCTGAGCTGCTGCTGCTGGCTTCCTGTTGAGCTGACTGTCTGAACTGAGCAGCCATCTCAGAGATGAAGGTGTTGACCTTCAGCTCAGGTCTTGTTTTAAAAACCTCTTTACAGTTTGGACACTGACACGAGACATTAACATCCCAGTGTTCAGTGATGCAGCTTTTACAGAAGTTGTGTCCACATGATAAGGCGACAGGATCAGTGAACACATCCAGACAGATGGAGCACAGGAACTGATCTTCAGTCAGCAGACAGCTGGCAGCAGACATTTCTACAACCTGAGGACAAAAAGAGAGGAAGAATAAAAACAAAGTATGAGAAGTGGAACATAGAAAGTGTCACCATTACAGGATATCATCAACAAGTCACAGACTTAAATAGTAAACGGACTAAAAACTAGCCGATCACTCATTCCTGTTCTACATATCCCGTTAATACGGCTCGTCTACGTCTAAGTGTAAACGTTTTCAAAGCAACTAAAGCAACAATGATCACAGCTCGGTCTGATGTGTCATTTCAAAATAAAAGACACTTGAAATGTAGCATTATTGCAATAATTTGGGATATTTTCAAAGGGAGATTATTTTAAAAAATCCTAGTTTCAACTGACTAACTTCAGTTCAGACTAATAGTGGAAAATATTCCAAAATTATTGCTACTTTTCCAAATTTCAAGTGTCTTTTATTTTGAAATGACAAATCAGATCTTCCTTTGATGGACAGGATCAAACCATGATGTTGTCCACTAGCAGATTTTACAGTATAGTTTTTGAGAAAAATAATGTTCAATCTGCTAAAATTGCACTGAGACGCTTTGATATTTTACTCATTTTCATTATTTTATTTTGAAAAATCTGGAAGAGGTGACAAAGATCTTTCAATGGATTATTTTTCCTCGTGTCCCTGGCTGTCACCCTAAAATTTCTCAGCAGATTTTACTGTATAGATTTTGAGAATAATGATTGACTCACAGATTTTTCAAAATAAAATATTGAAAATGAGTAAAATATCAAAGTGTCTGAGTGCAATTTGAGCAGAATTGAACATTATTTTTCTCAAAAATTCTACAGTAAAATCTGCTGAGAAATTTCAGGGTAACAACTATGGACATGAGGAACTATAATCCATTGAAAGATCTTTGTCACCTCTCCCAGATTTTTCAAAATAAAATGCTCAATATGACAAAATATCAAAGCGTGCAATTTGAGCAGAATTTAAAAATAATCTCAAAAATTTCAATCATCTTAAAATATAGAGAACTAGTACTTTTTCTGTATTTTTTAAATTTCATTTTCATATTCAATAACAACTTTTGGAACTACATTCCTCCTTTTTGGTCGCTCGCAGCAGCCGTACCGTAATTCCCTGTATAGACGCGCATTATTTTTCGAGGGGAGGCTGGCTTCACCAGGGTTTAACAAAAGACGGCTCACTTGACCGCAGAGAGAGAGAGGGACAACTCACCACACCTATAAGGACTTTCACCAAATACACAACCACTTTATTAGACTGAGTCCACCTAGAACCACTTTATTAGACTGAGTCCACCTAGAACCACTTTATTAGACTGAGTTCACCTAGAACCACTTTATTAGACTGAGTCCACCTAGAACCACTTTATTAGACTGTGTTCACCTAGAACCACTTTATTAGACTGTGTTCACCTAGAACCACTTTATTAGACTGTGTTCACCTAGAACCACTTTATTAGACTGTGTTCACCTAGAACCACTTTATTAGACTGTGTTCACCTAGAACCACTTTATTCTACTTTAGAACCACTTTATTTCCGTAGATATCAACTTTATAATCCTCTGGCTCTACTTCTCGTCGTCTAGTGTCGAGTTGAACAGACGGGGAGGGAGCAGCTTCTTGTTTCCTCTTAAATGTTCAGTCAGTACATTTAGTCTTTGTAGGTCAGTGTACTCACCGCTGATGGACACAGATTCTGCTGTTCAGTTGAGAAAAACTCCAAGACTTTGCTTGAATTTGTCTTTAGAGAGAAACAGGGAGACTTTTCTCGACCGCAGCTCTGCTCACACTCAGACTAACTTTCACTTTCATCTCAGGAAAACTGGCGTTCAAGCCCCTCCTCCTCCAGTGACGTCACTCAGGCCTCGTGGGCGCACACCTTGACGTGGCTTTGATCTAAGAAGAGTCTTTACTGACTTTTCATTCTTCATATTTAAGAACATATAATTATACTCAGAAAACAAGAAGTCTGTCAGATGAATGAACATACTGTATGTTTTCATAAACAGGCTGCTACATGTGTGGAAAGGTCACTATACATCATCCCTCTTATTACCTGGCTACCAACCACAGACACAAACAAGCTGACACTACAATTCAATTTAAAGCTGTTTTTATTTATTTAAATAGGATTTATCTAAACAGATCAAAAAAGATTGATTTTCTCTCTTTTCTTTTCTTTTAATTGTATTTAAATAAAGTACGAGTGCATCTCAACAATTCTAAATGTTGTGAAAATAAACAATATTGTCCATCAGTCATTTAAGAAAGTGAAAATGTAACATATTGTCGTCTCATTAGACATCAAGTGAAATGTTTTAAGAGTTAAATCTATTTTGACTTTGATAATTTTGGCCTACAGCTAAAAAAAACATCAGAATCTTGTTTCCAGTTTCTCATTTTGAGCTCGTGTGAAAAAAAGAGAACCATCTCACTATATTCTAACTTTGTTAAATACACTCCTTTATACTATATAGAGAATATATTTGAATATTGTCTAAAGCATCTTACAATAAAACAATCAATCTGAGAATAAACGATCAAAATGACTCAAAATAGAAAAACCTGCTGAAAATGTCTTTTATTGATTTATTTGTCATTTTCCACGGCAAAGATTCTTGATGAGTGATAGACTCCACTATTAATTGTGACTATTACATGAAAGCAGAATGAGATTTTGTTGTTGAAGAAAACACAGCAGGGGGCGCCAAACCCACACAAACAGAAAGGTTCTCACAGGAGCTCGTTTGTTGTCTTTGCTCAATGAAAGAAGAACAAAGAACATGATCAGACGCAACAGAAATTCACAGAAATCAAGAAAACAAAATGACTTTTTTCAGACACACTGTTCATCAGTAATATGTCCCAGAATTCAACACTTCTCATCAAAAGATCCATCTGACACACGGACATTTAGGAAAAGTTACACAGAGGAAAATGTGGATTTTTGACACATGCATTGAATTGTGCTAAAAATCAAAAAGAACAATTAAAGAGACTTTTCAAATCTCTGATTTATTCTGATTCTTATTGATAATCCCTGATTAAAAGTGACTTCAAAGTCATATTTACAGATTCTATTTACAAAAACAATCCTTTATATGTCAAGAAGAGGTGTAACTGTGGTCATGGTCACCTGAAATCTTGTGCATGTCACCTCCTCTACAGTAAACAGCACGCTGCTGTTAACACCAACTCTCTGCAGACGCTCACAATTTGACTCTAACAGTTATAAAACTCAGATTATAATTTTAATCTCATGAAAGAAATGTTTGTCTTCAAGGAGTGAGCATGCTGTCAGCAGGATGAAACACATCAAGGGTCATATTCAGGAACTAAAGGACACCTTAAAGGCCTTAAAGACATTTGTGATGATGGACACCTCTTCAGGGGCCCGTTTCAGAAAGCAGGTTAAGTGAAAATCCCAAGTTAGTAAACCCTGTAATGAGGGAAACTCCGGTTTTTCAGGTTCTCAAAGCCAGTTCAGCGCAACACTGACTCAGTTACCCGGGGAACATACTCCATGAAACCAACCTGCTCGCTGGCAGGTTTGCTTCACCTAACCCTGAGTTACCCTGCTCATAGATTGAAGCCTGCAGACTGAAAGCATTCATACCAGGGGTGGGGGTGCAGCACGGATTAATAAAAACAATACACCCAATTCTGCATTGCTAACTAGGCCAACTATGTGTATGTGTGATAGAAGTGAGGTGGCAGGTAAACATAATAGCGTAGCAGAGTGATATGTGACAGACAACAACGTAGATGGGACCCCCCTCCTCTCTGTGTCAGACACTTCAGAGCAGAGCCAGGCTCATCAAACAGCTGCAGGGATTTTCATCTACCTGCTTCAAATATGTGTGGGATCGGTGACTGCAGCTGACTTGAGGCCATAGTTAAGCTACTTCAAGGAAAAACATTTCATTTCCGGAAAAAACTTTTCACAATAAAAGTCCCCTCATGTTACATATTCCAAAAAACTTTACTTTGAAAGGGCGATAACAGGAAGCAGCATGTTGGTTGTCAGGTGTAGTAACATGACACTTTGAATAACGTGCCTGGAGATGTCTAAATTATATCAACAGGGAATTTAAATAAGGAATTAATTAATTAATTAATTAATTAAAAAAAATAATGAATGAAGGAACCAATAAATCACTGAATACATACAAAGGTAGTATGTACGTATAAATGGCTAATAGCATGTGTGTGTATGTATGTTATGGGGGGGGGCATGGAAATATTTTCACCCACAAAGGGGGGGCCGCAGAAAAAGTTTGGGAACCATTGAATTAGTGAAACACTCAGGACGTTTTGACTCGGTCAGTAATTTTCTGCCACACGAGCTCTCGCTCTCTGCTGCTGCCACAGTATTGCTTTTGTTTCGGACGATATGCTCGTTTTCTGCATACGCGATCATTAATATCTCCGACTCCACCGGGGAGAAGAAGGAGGATCGAGGGTTTGTTTCGCTTGTTGCCATGGTGAATCATGTTATCTTTGTTCCATTGATGAGGGCTTTTTATATCCTCATGCACGAGCTTCACCCAGGGTTACCTTCACTCAGAGTTGATTGAATTAATTGTTATCACCTGTTCTGAAACCGAACACTCTGAGTTTGACATCTCAGGGTTCGTCAACATAAAGTTCGGGTTTTGACTCTGTGCTTGATAAACTTGCTTCCTGAAAAAGGCCCAAGGTGTTCTCTTTGACATCAACCTTTCTCTGAAACTCAGTGGTTGCTCTCCTCAGTTTAGTTGACAGGAGAGATGATCAGAGGAGCAGAGTTTTTACCTCCATAATTAGGACAGGGACTAAAGTATGGGTAGAGTTTCTCAGTGAAGGAGCAGCCAGTGAAGGAGTAGATCAGAGCTGCAGCATCAACGTCATAAAAGGAGACCAGACCCTCCTCATAGTCCACAAACACCCCCACCTTCTCAGGATCAGACTGCAGAAAGAGACGGACTCTAGGGTCAGCAAGAGCTTTGTACTCATTTTCATTCCTCAACCATATCGTCCAGAAACCATTCTGAGGACTTGCTGTGATTTTTCCCTTCCTGTTGATCGACTCTCTGACCACTCCTAAATCCCACCCAGTCTTCCCTTTAACCTGAACCTCGAAGTAAAATCTGCCTGAAGAGAAACTCTGCTTTGATAAGACACATGGACAATAATCAAATCTCTCTGGATTGTTTGGGAGATTCTTCCTCACATCACTGTCATGAACTTGTTTTCCATCATCAGACAGGATGAGATCAGGATGTGCTGTATCAGGATCAAGAGTCAGATCCACCTCATACTGCTGGACTCTCTTCATCTTGGCCTCAAACAGCTTCTTCATCTGTTCACTGAGCGTCTCCTCCAGCTGCTTCACAGCTCTCACCACAGTCCCCTCATATGAAGGTGGATGGACTCTGACTCCAGTCCAGTTCTTGGTGGGTGGAGCAGCGTTCAGGGCCGTGATGTTTTGGAGGAGGTGGAGGTGGTCTTCAGAGCGTGAGAGCTTCTTCACTTCAGAGCTTCTCTTCTCCAGCTCAGAGATTTCCTGTTGCAGCTCTTTGATGAAGCCTTCAGCCTGTTCCTCCGTCTCTCTCTGCTTCTCTTTGATCGTGTCCATCAGATTATTTAGGCGTCTCTCAACAGTCTCCATCAGAGCGCTGAAGACCTGAACACCTTCTGCCATCTCTCTGTCTGCATTCTTCTTGCTGAGCTCCACTGACTGTTTGAACTCTTCAAGCTTCAGTCGTCTCTTCTGGATCATCTGCTGAATTTCAGCCTCTGTCTTCCCCAGCTCGGCCTTCTTTCCTTCATATCCTTCTCTCAGAGGAACAACATCATGAGTCTTGTGGTCTTTAACGCTGCACATCATGCAGACACACATCTGGTCGTTCTTACAGAACAGCTCCAGCAGTTTGTCGTGCTTCTCACACATCCTGCCTTCCAGGTTCTCCACAGGGTCGATCAGCTGATGTCTCTTCAGACGTGAAGCTGTCAGGTGAGGCTCCAGGTGAGTCTCACAGTAAGAAACCAGACACACCAGGCAGGACTTCAGGGCCTTCAGTTTGGTTCCAGTGCAGACGTCACAGGGAACTTCTCCTGGTTTGGAAACTTGTTGCTCTGAGCTGCTGCTGCTGGCTTCCTGTTGAGCTGACTGTCTGAACTGAGCAGCCATCTCAGAGATGAAGGTGTTGACCTTCAGCTCAGGTCTTGTTTTAAAAACCTCTTTACAGTTTGGACAATCATGTGGGACTTTAACATCCCAGTGTGCAGTGATGCAGCTTTTACAGAAGTTGTGTCCACATGGTGTGCTGACAGGATCAGTGAACACATCCAGACAGATGGAGCACAGGAACTGATCTTCAGTATGAAAACAGCTGGCAGCAGACATTTCTTTAATCTGAGGACAAACAACATGGAAACTGTCAGTAAATACAAAGCTCTCTGTTGGTTTCATTAATAAGTTTCTGTTTAGTGACAAAATAAGAGTAACTCTAAGTTGTGTTGTGATAAAGCTGTCATATGAAAGGTGTGTCTGCTGTTGAGCCTTAAACTAAAAAAATACTTTATTAAATGGAGGAAGGAGCACTTCCTGGACTCAAAGAAGGTGCACGTTTGAGTTGCTCTTTTGAAAGAGATACAAGCAGTCTTTGAAAACCAAGAAATAATTAAAGCCACAAGCGGCGATGATGCCCTTGTACATCTGTCAAGACCGCCTGATGTGCAGCAGGATCTGCCTGTGCAATCTGCTCTACTGCAGTATGAGGTACAATCAACAGGACCTTAATGTATATGTAGATGAGGCTTAGGCTCAAACTGTAAGCATACTTGTGTAGTTTTAAGCACAGAGTACATTGCAGTATTGCCTTTCCCCAGTAGGTGGTGCTGTGACTTTAAAGAAGTTATTATCTGCAGGATTGTTTTTCTCAGATCATTATAGAAGCAGTCGTGATCACAAGCGATTCAAAAAAACTGTTATGAGAGTAAGTACTGCTTGTGTCCAATAGGTGGCGCTATGCCTGTGAGCAGTTATTTCATAGATGAGTTCAGGCTGGGACCTTGATGAAACATGTCAAATTTGAAGCAGATCGGAGATTGTATGTAAATGTCAGTACCATGTATATCCTGTGGGTGGCGCTATGACTGTAATAGATAAATGAACCCATATTTGTGTTGAGGGTTGGACCCTAATCATGTTTATTCAATTTGAAACAGATTGACCACTGTATGAAGGAGCTATAAATATTTCCTGTTTCATGGCGAGACATCAAAGTTTGAGGCGTCGCCAGAGACACGCCCTTCAACGACACGTCGCAGTCTGACCCGTGACGCTTCATGAAGGTGTGAAGGACGTTTCTGAGCACATCTGAAATAAATACACTCAAAAGAGGAGGAGCTATACACCACAAAGTAACACATTTGGCTTCCAGGTGCCAGTAGGAGGAGCTATAAGATATGGGTGAATATGTACACATAGATGTGTTCAGACTGGCACACTCATCACACATCAGAGTTCTGGTCCTGATCCGACACTGTATGTGAGAGGTTTTAAGGTTTAAAGGATTTGGCAGATTGCCAAAAAGAGCTCCAACTTTGACCCTCTGCCACGCCCACAATTTTTGACGCAGTAAAAATCCTTTGATAAGTTTTCATCTTCAATGGGTGTACTATACCCTGAGTATCATTAGGACTTGATCAGAGAGAAACCCTAGCACTAGTTTGTTCAAACAGGTACCCTGAAAATCGCCAAAATACGACTTTCAACTCAAATTTCTGCACTTCCTGTTGGGATTTCACCACAACGATAACATCTTTATTTGTAGGTCTTGGGTTGGTAGATGTGCAAAAAAAATGTTCCCGCAGGTAGGTTAAAGTAACTTGAGGTGATTCACTTTGAAGTCATTAGGAGGCGCTAGGGAGCAGGTATTCGTGGGAAACCAATGAATTCATAAATGTTTCACCATGACTGAATTTTGGGCAAAGTTTGGTGAATTTTGGGCCATGTTGAGGCACGCAAACTTGGGGTACAAGAGACAGAAAGAATATGAAGAAGAAGAAAAAGAATCCTCAGGGTTTCAATAGGGCCTCGCCGCCACTGCGTGTCTGTGCTCAGGCCCTAAAAATCCAAGTCCCTCTCTTTCAAACGGTTTAAACGGTCTTTATTCTCATGGCGTGTTCGTGTGGAGCTTAAACACACACTTCTACATGTTTCTGCATCACGCCTTCATCAGGACGTCAAACAGATGTGAGGAAGCAGTCGTCTCCTTTCAAATGGTTCTCCACCAATAGGAGAGATAGAGGTGTGGCCTGTTGGTGGTGTTGAGAAATAAAACCTCCAGCAGATGGCGCTATTCAGGCTTTATTCAGAGGCATTGTCTATAGACCAACGCACACATGAAACATATAGAAACATACTCTCCATCTGTTTACATTCATACTATAAAACAGTGTATGTACTCTTGACACAGATAAACACAAAAACCAAAGACTGGAAACTAGTGATGGTGAGATGAAGCCTCATGAGGATTCGAACCACTTGAGCCAATTGGTTCGAAAAAGGGTTCATTACTCGAAGCTTCATGTGCACACGAAACCACCTACTGGCTAGGTTTATCATTACATGCAGCTGGATCTTAAAGGTGACATATTCTGCTCTTTTTCATCAACATATATTGGTCTAAGAGGTCCCCAAAACATGTCTTTAAAGTGTATTGCTCATAAAAACACTTTGAAATCAGATTTTGGTCTGCCTGAAAAACCCTCTTCTTCAGTCCTCCTCAGAACAGTCTGTTTTCTCTCTGACCACGCCCCCTCCTGGATGTGCCCTCGGCTGTCCAGCACGTTGATCTAATGTTTACATGTTGGCTGAATATACACGGCTGCTCAGAGATCACGTTACTTCAACCCTTTGAATCTGATCCAGAATCTGATCCTGACGGAGAGGCGCCTGTAGCAGGACCTTTTCTGAAGGATTGGTCACAGATTTAGTGTTTCTTGTTGTTTTATTTGTCAGTATGTCGACGTGTGTCTTGGTACACAGCTACAGCTACGACATGTAGCTATGTGGCTATGCTAACTAGCGCTAGCACTTCTCCATGATAAATACAAATCATCCACTAGATCTTCAAATCTGCAGACGTGGGGAGTCAAACCGACCTTTGTGTTTATTAACACAGCCTACAACTAGCATGCCTCCCTCCTAAGCTCCTTGTTAGCACACATGTGTGCAGGGAATGAAAAACGGAGGAG
>NC_048277.1:36902913-37005413 GCF_009762535.1 Notolabrus celidotus | reverse complement strand
CTGTATCTGCAGGTTATGAAACAGACTGATGTTAAAACTGATGCTTTTTATAAAATACAAAAACAAGACCATCGGCATGAAGAGTTTTTATAACGTCTGAAAACGCTGCTGGGGGAAAGTGTCAGAAAGTGATTCACTGCACGCTGCTGAAAATGTCTTTTATTGATTTATTTGTAATTTTCCACGGCAAAGATTCTTGATGAGTGATAGACTCCACTATTAATTGTGACTATTACATGAAAGCAGAATGAGATTTTGTTGTTGAAGAAAACACAGCAGGGGGCGCCAAACCCACACAAACAGAAAGGTTCTCACAGGAGCTCGTTTGTTGTCTTTGCTCAATGAAAGAAGAACAAAGAACCTGATCAGACGCAACAGAAATTCACAGAAATCAAGAAAACAAAATGACTTTTTTCAGACACACTGTTCATCAGTAATATGTCCCAGAATTCAACACTTCTCATCAAAAGATCCATCTGACACACGGACATTTAGGAAAAGTTACACAGAGGAAAATGTGGATTTTTGACACTGCATTGAATTGTGCTAAAAATCAAAAAGAACAATTAAAGAGACTTTTCAAATCTCTGATTTATTCTGATTCTTATTGATAATCCCTGATTAAAAGTGACTTCAAAGTCATATTTACAGATTCTATTTACAAAAACAATCCTTTA
Organism: Notolabrus celidotus; assembly: GCF_009762535.1. Lineage (NCBI taxonomy): Eukaryota > Metazoa > Chordata > Actinopteri > Labriformes > Labridae > Notolabrus > Notolabrus celidotus. The sequence goes on along the minus strand of NC_048277.1, from coordinate 37,004,736 downwards.
TATGTCAAGAAGAGGTGTAACTGTGGTCATGGTCACCTGAAATCTTGTGCATGTCACCTCCTCTACAGTAAACAGCACGCTGCTGTTAACACCAACTCTCTGCAGACGCTCACAATTTGACTCTAACAGTTATAAAACTCAGATTATAATTTTAATCTCATGAAAGAAATGTTTGTCTTCAAGGAGTGAGCATGCTGTCAGCAGGATGAAACACATCAAGGGTCATATTCAGGAACTAAAGGACACCTTAAAGGCCTTAAAGACATTTGTGATGATGGACACCTCTTCAGGTGTTCTCTTTGACATCAACCTTTCTCTGAAACTCAGTGGTTGCTCTCCTCAGTTTGGTTGACAGGAGAGATGATCAGAGGAGCAGAGTTTATACCTCCATCATTGTTACAGGGACCAAAGTATGGGTAGAGTTTCTCAGTGAAGGAGCAGCCAGTGAAGGAGTAGATCAGAGCTGCAGCATCAACGTCATAAAAGGAGACCAGACCCTCCTCATAGTCCACAAACACCCCCACCTTCTCAGGATCAGACTGCAGAGAGAGACGGACTCTAGGGTCATCAAGAGCTGTGTACTCATTTTTATTCCTCAAACATATTGTCCAGAAACCATTCTGAGGACTCAGTGTGATTAGTCCCTTCCAGTTGATCGACTCTCTGGCCACTCCTAAAGCCCACTCAGTCTTCCCTTTAACCTGAACCTCGAAGTAAAATCTGCCTGAAGAGAAACTCTGCTTTGATAAGACAATAACACAACGATCAAATCTCTCTGGATTGTAGACCATATATGGTCTTATCAAAGCAGAGTTTCTCTTAAATGCTATAGCATATAAACTAAATCTCTCTGAATTGTTTTGGAGATTCTTCCTCACATCACTGTGATGAACTTGTTTTCCATCATCAGACAGGATGAGATCAGGATGTGCTGTATCAGGATCAAGAGTCAGATCCACCTCATACTGCTGGACTCTCTTCAGCTCGGCCTCAAACAGCTTCTTCATCTGTTCACTGAGCGTCTCCTCCAGCTGCTTCACAGCTCTCACCACAGTCCCCTCATATGAAGGTGGATGGACTCTGACTCCAGTCCAGTTCTTGGTGGGTGGAGCAGCGTTCAGGGCCGTGATGTTTTGGAGGAGGTGGAGGTGGTCTTCAGAGCGTGAGAGCTTCTTCACTTCAGAGCTTCTCTTCTCCAGCTCAGAGATTTCCTGTTGCAGCTCTTTGATGAAGCCTTCAGCCTGTTCCTCCATCTCTCTCTGCTTCTCTTTGATCGTGTCCGTCAGATTATTTAGGCGTCTCTCAACAGTCTCCATCAGAGCGCTGAAGACCTGAACACCTTCTGCCATCTCTCTGTCTGCATTCTTCTTGCTGAGCTCCACTGACTGTTTGAACTCTTCAAGCTTCAGTCGTCTCTTCTGGATCATCTTCTGAATTTCAGCCTCTGTCTTCCCCAGCTCGGCCTTCTTTCCTTCATATTCTTCTCTCAGAGGAACAACATCATGAGTCTTGTGGTCTGTAACGCTGCACAGCGCGCAGACACACATCTGGTCGTTCTTACAGAACAGCTCCAGCAGTTTGTCGTGCTTCTCACACATCCTGCCTTCCAGGTTCTCCACAGGGTCGATCAGCTGATGTCTCTTCAGACCTGTCATTGTCAGGTGAGGCTCCAGGTGAGTCTCACAGTAAGAAACCAGACACACCAGGCAGGACTTCAGGGCCTTCAGTTTGGTTCCAGTGCAGGCGTCACAGGGAACTTCTCCTGGTTTGGAAACTTGTTCTGGTCTGCGGCTGCTGGCTTTCTGTCTGAACTGAGCGACCATCTCAGAGATGAAGGTGTTGACGTGTAGCTCAGGTTTGGTGTTGAAAACCTTTTTACAGTTTGGACAATCATGTTGGACTTTAACATCCCAGTGTTCAGTGATGCAGCTTTTACAGAAGTTGTGTCCACATGATAAGGTGACAGGATCAGTGAACACATCCAGACAGATGGAGCACAGGAACTGATCTTCAGTCAGCAGACAGCTGGCAGCAGACATTTCTACAACCTGAGGACAAAAAGAGAGGAAGAATAAAAACAAAGTATGAGAAGTGGAACATAGAAAGTGTCACCATTACAGGATATCATCAACAAGTCACAGACTTAAATAGTAAACGGACTAAAAACTAGCCGATCACTCATTCCTGTTCTACATATCCCGTTAATACGGCTCGTCTACTCATCAGCACAAAAGTTAAATCATTGAAAATTAAACTTGATGCTACAAAATTATGGGGCACTGTTTGTAAAGTTGTGCGCACTGAAAATAACAAAGACTCTCCACATGAAGTGATACAGACTTAGTTTGTCCGTTCCATAGACTGGGTCTGTCTCTGAGTGTTGTTTGGTTCAGTGTGAATTAGTATGGGGTGCCGTTAGTACCAAAATAAGAGCTTCATAAAGTGATACAGATATCCCGACCACAGTCTGTCAGCACTGACTCCTTCTAGGTTATAGTCGGACTTCCTGCTGTAAAAATGTTAGAAAGGCAGTTTTGGAGTTCATCAAGAGATTTCACAACGCTCAGAGACAGAACTGACCCGGTCTGTGGAACGGACAAGATAAGTTGCTATCGCTAAGTCTGTAACATTTTATGAAGCTTTTATTTTGGTATTTCTGCTAGGCTGCAGTTTGAATTTGCATATCAGCTAAATATTAAGTACCACAGAGCAACATTCAACATTTAGATTTAACATTTAGATTTAGATTTAACAATCAACATTTAGAATTAACATTTAGATCTAAAATGACCATTTAGGTTCAATATTTAGATCTATATTAAAAATGTAATATTAAGGTTTCAAATTAACATTTACATTTACCATGTAGATCTATATTAATCATTTAATTTTTAGATTTAAAATTACTACTTAGGTTTGACATTTATATCTATATTAAACAATTTATATTTATATTTCAAATTAACATTTAGCTTTAACATTTAACATTAATATTTAACATTTAATATTTAGATTTAACATTTAAAATTTAGATTCATATATAGCATTTAGATTCAACAATCAACATTTAGATTGAACTATCAAAATTAAGATTTAACATTTAGAATTAACATTTTACATTTTACATTTAGATTTAAAATTACCATTTATGTTTAAACATTTAGATCTATATTTAAAATCTAATATTTAGGTTTCAAATTAACATTTACGTTTACATTTACCATGTAGATCTATATTAAATGTTTAATATTTCGATTTAAAATTAGCTTTTATTTTTAACATTCATATCTATATTCATCAATTTATATTTATATTTCAAATTAACATTTAGCTTTAACATTCAACATTAATATTTAGATTTAAAATGTACATTTAGATTCAACATTTAACACTTAGATTCATATTTAGCATTTAGATTTAACATTGATTGTAACTTAAATATATTTTCCACAACAAATTAAATGTGAAGAAAATCACAAATATTTCTCTAAATGTGAAAAAAAGTGACTTTTTATTTTTCTTTGAGGTTTTGGAGCTAAATGTGGAGAATTGTTGATGTTATTTTCAGTGAGCACAACTTTACAAACAGCTCCCCATACACAATCACATGAACACAATGGTAGGACTCTTCACATCAGGAGTGTGGGACATAAAGTCCTGCAAGCCAAATCCAGGAGCAGAACCACTTTGATCCAAACTTCTTCTGAAGAACCAAAACAGCAGTCAGGGAGTGATAGCAGGCCACGCAATAACCAGGGCCTGACTGTCCAACACTCATGCAGCACAGCCTCGGAGCATCAGAAGGAGGGCCACAACCCAACCACCAGAGAACTCTGGACCGGACCAGAACCAGCCTCCAGCCTAGAGAACTCTGGACCGGACCAGAACCAGCCTCCAGCCTAGAGAACTCTGGACCGGACCAGAACCAGCCTCCGGACCAGAGAACTCTGGACCGGACCAGAACCAGCCTCCAGCCTAGAGAACTCTGGACTGGACCAGAACCAGCCTCCAGACCAGAGAACTCTGGACCGGACCAGAACCAGCCTCCAGCCTAGAGAACTCTGGACCGGACCAGAACCAGCCTCCAGCCTAGAGAACTCTGGACCGGACCAGAACCAGCCTCCAGCCTAGAGAACTCTGGACTGGACCAGAACCAGCCTCAAGACCAGAGAACTCTGGACCGGACCAGAACCAGCCTCTAGCCTAGAGAACTCTGGACTGGACCAGAACCAGCCTCTAGCCTAGAGAACTCTGGACCGGACCAGAACCAGCCTCCAGCCTAGAGAACTCTGGACCGTACCAGAACCAGCCTCCAGACCAGAGAACTCTGAACCGGACCAGAACCAGCCTCCGGACCAGAGAACTCTGGATCGGACCAGAACCAGCCTGTGGACCAGAGAACTCTGGACCGGACCAGAACCAGCCTCCAGACCAGAGAACTCTGGACTGGACCAGAACCAGCCTCCAGCCTAGAGAACTGCTTCCTAGTGCTCCAGGAGTCACAACAGTTTACACACCAATCGATCCCCTCCTTCCCTCCTTCCCTCCTTCCCTCCTTCCCTCCTTCCAGGCTGCAGACACCCTGAAGGAGCGCGAGAGTGAGGCCCGGACACACACACCTGTATATATCAGTGCGCGCGACGCCGCCCAGTAATCAACGCTCCTGAAGCTGGCACAGTGCCATGCAGAGACAGGGAGGGAGAGCCAACTCACCACACCTATGAGGCCTTTCACCAAATACACAAACACTTTATTAGACTGTGTTCACCTAGAAACACTTTATTATCCTATACAAATACTCTATTCTTCTATATTACCACTTAATTCTTGTATATAGATCCTTCATTCTCTAATATAACGACTTTATTTAACTTGTTTCTTGTTTCCTCTTAAATGTTCAGTCAGTACATTTAGTCTTTGTAGGTCAGTGTACTCACCGCTGATGGACACAGATTCTGCTGTTCAGTTGAGAAAAACTCCAAGACTTTGCTTGAATTTGTCTTTAGAGAGAAACAGGGAGACTTTTCTCGACCGCAGCTCTGCTCACACTCAGACTAACTTTCACTCTCAATTCAAGAAAAGTGGCATTCCAGTCCCTCCTCCTCCAGTGACGTCTTCAGGCCTCGTGGGAGCACACCTTGACGTGGCTTTGATCTAAGAAGAGTCTTTACTGACTTTTCATTCTCCATATTTAAGAACATATAATTATACTCAGAAAACAAGAAGTCTGTCAGATGAATGAACATACTGTATGTTTTCATGAACAGGCTGCTACATGTGTGGAAAGGTCACTATACATCATCCCTCTTATTATCAGACTGATGTCCTCCAAAGCCTGAGACAGAAAGGACAGATGGAGCGAGAGCCAGCACATCACTGGGGTTATCAAGTGGGCTCCTCCCTTCACTGATGTTTCCTTTAGTTCGGCCCACGACACCTCAGGGAGTCCTCCCGCTGTCAGCTCTATACAACAAACTCTCCGCTGACTGCTGGACCAGAGCACCATGTCCGGCCTCAGATGAGTGGAAACCATCTCCTGTGGCACTACGAGCTTTCCTCCCAAGTCTACCTGCATCTCCCAGTCCCTCCCTCCCTTTGATTGAGAGGTAGTGAAGCTTTATTATGATCAACATTGATCCACAAGTGGGAGCCTCTGGGTTTGAAATTAAACCAGTGTGGATGTGCCAAAAACTGCAGTTCCTGGAGTGTCCACTTGAGGCCGGGTGCAGGAATCCCAATTCAGCCCCGTGTTTAAGTGTTTCTTTTTTACAGCAGAAACAAACTGAAGTTTGAAGGAGACAGAATTTCCAATATGGCGTCTGCCATCGATGGGCTTCGTAACGCCTCTTCAAAAACCAACGGGTGAAATGACTGAGACTACACTCCAGTTTGATTGTCTTTTTATTACCTGATGGATCGGTTATTCATCACATGACCATGATTCTATCAGGAAACATTCATGTTCATTTCAAATAAAACATCCTACGAGAGTAAAAAACAAACATGTAGAATGGAACATTTTCTTCATCACAAGAATCTACATTTAGTTGAAGTATGTTTTATTCTCTTAGAGATTATAATGATCGTTAAGGCAATATAAAATCTTTGTACTCGTACACCCAGTGTGTTTCACGTCCTTCCAATCAGTGAAGAACTTTTACTTCCTGAAGCTTTAATGTTGAAGCCGTCACCTTTGTCAAAGGTGGGAAAATGAAGCTGCACTCGGGTTTGTACCGCCGTACAGATTCTCCCTCAGAAACACCAAAATCTTCCTCCAGGCGTCTTCCTGAGCGCGAGAATGTGCCACCGTCTCTCCGCCCCACAGAACCACCACTGCAAAAACAACAGAGACCATGTTGAATCACTGGAGGTGTCTCGATCACCTCTGACGCTGATGCACACCTGGATGAGATGGAACCTACTCTTCTGTTGTGTGTCCACTGTTTTGAACATGCTGGCTCGGAAGTGCGGCGTGTACGGCGGCTCGATCAGGTGACCGGTGTCTGGGTACGACAGCAGGGTCAGCAGGTGGCTGTTCCCTGCTTTCTCCATCATCTCTTTTATCTGGAAAAAGAAGAAGCCAAAGTTCATGATTATATCTCATGTACTAAAGGAGCTTTTATTTTTGAGAAGAGTTGGACATGATGATCATATTCAAAGATTTAGTTCTTGTATCTCGACACTGTAAAGGCTGGTTTATACTTCGGCGTCAGTAGTGATTGATGCAAACATGAGCTCTAGATACTCGTGTGTTGATGTGTCCGTGTTGGGCAGCAAACTCTGCCGAAACGCTGGAGGGCAGTGCGGTCTCTCTGTTGATTGGGTCGCCTGTTTCCGGCCCTGCTACGTTTACTTTTCCACAGCGACTCAGAGCGTAGTTACTTCCTGTAACTTACACGCGTAGGTCCCTTTGAAGTTAGGGCAACCACGCAGACCTACACGTGTGGGCCGTTCGAAGTAACTGGAGCCACGCAGACCCATGCATGCAGGCCCACGCGAAGTTACGAGAGCCACGCAGGCCCTGGCGTAGGTCCCTACGAAGTTACGAGAGCCACATAGACCTATGCATGCAGGCCCACGCAAAGTTACGAGAGCCACGCAGGCCCTGGCGTAGGTCCCTACGAACTTACGAGAGCCACGCAGACCTATGCATGCAGGCCCATGCGAAGTTACGAGAGCCACGCAGGCCCTGGCGTAGGTCCCTACAAAGTTACGAGAGCCACGCGGGCCTATGCATGCAGGCCCACGCGAAGTTACGAGAGCCACGCAGGCCCTGGCGTAGGTCCCTACGAAGTTACGAGAGCCACGCAGACCTATGCATGCAGGCCCACGCGAAGTTACGAGAGCCATGCAGGCCCTGGCGTAGGTCCCTGCAAAGTAACTTCCTGTAACCTATGCTGGTAGGTCCCTACGAAGTTACGGGAGCCACGCAGACCCACGCAAAGTTATGGGAGCCAAGCAGACCCTGGCGTAGGTCCCTGTGAAGTTACTTCCTGTATCCTATGCTGGTAGGTCCCTACGAAGTTACGGGAGCCACGCAGACCCACGCAAAGTTATGGTAGCCACGCAGACCCTGGCGTAGGTCCCTGCAAAGTAACTTCCTGTAACCTATGCTGGTAGGTCCCTACGAAGTTACGGGAGCCACGCAGGCCCACGCAAAGTTATGGGAGCCACGCAGACCCTGCCGTAGGTCCCTGTGAAGATACTTCCTGTAACCTATGCTGGTAGGTCCCTGCAAAGTTACTTCCTGTAACCTATGCTGGTAGGTCCCTGCAAAGTTACTTCCTGTAACCTATGCTGGTAGGTCCCTGCAAAGTTACTTCCTGTAACCTATGCTGGTAGGTCCCTGCAAAGTTACTTCCTGTAACCTATGCTGGTAGGTCCCTGCAAAGCTACTTCCTGTAACCTATGCTGGTAGGTCCCTACGAAGTTACGGGAGCCATGCAGATCTACGCGCATAAGCCCCCGGCGAAGTTACGGGAGCCACGCAGGCCCACGCAAAGTTGCAGAAGCCACGCAGACCCTGGCGTAGGTCCCTGCGGAGTTACTTCCCATAACCTACGCTCGTAGGCCCATGGGAAGTTATGGGAGCCACGCAGGCCCACGGGCGTAGGCCCCTGTGAAGTAACTCCCCGAAACCTATGATCGTAGTCCCTACAAAGTTATGGGAGCCATGCAGACCTAAGCGTGTAGGCGCCTGCAAAGTTAAAGGAGCCACGCAGACCTATGCAAGTAGGCCCCTGCAAAGTTAAGGGAGCCACGCAGACCTAAGCATGTAGGCCCCTGCAAAGTTAAGGGAGCCACGCAGACCCACGTGCGTAGGTCCCTACAATGTTACGGGTAGGCTTTGCCTCTAATTCCAGGCAGAAGTATAAACCAGGCTTAAGGAAAGGAAAGTTCCTGGGAGGAGTTTGTATCTGGTTATGAAACAAACCTGAACTTCTACTGATGCTTCTAATAGACAGACAGGATGATCAGTGACAGCGTCACGTCACATGATGTTTGTTGTCGTGAGAAGTGGAGCAGTGCTGGGCTTAAGAGGTTGCATGATTGGGGGAGTCTGAACTTTTGTAAATTACACCACCTTCCCTACTTTGTGTTTTATTATTCATCTTTTATGATCATCTTTAAATAGTTGTATGACTTTTTTTTAACTTAATGCAATAACGAAACAAAACTTACGTCTACTGCAGAATCTGGCGCGGGCCAGTTCTGATCGTCCTCACCTACAACCAGCATCAGAGGACACTTGATCCGTCCCATCTGCTCAGAGAGAAACAAAGGTATCATTTCAGCCTGTCTTCCTGTACCTCTGAATATTCCAGCATGACTGCGACTGAGTCATTTATCTGGAAGGCTAAGGACACTCACGTCTACTTTGAACGCCGGGTCGGTGGGGATCGGCAGCAGCAGATCTCGCCAGATCACCTGGCTCTCCTCGTTGAAGCGTGTCTTGTCAGAGTTTCTGATTGGATTAAAAAAAAATCACCTTTTTCAAACTTGACCTGACGACATATTTTAAATACTGGGCTCAGGGCTTAACCTTATGTTAGGAAGGCAAATGAACGTACTTGTTGAAGTAAGCCAGTATTTGTTTCACAGATCCGTCAACTGGCTGCACATGACTCCCGCTGACACACACTGCACATCTAAGCTGTGAAACAACACAGAATCATAAAAGGACTCAGTAAAACACAAACTTTTACAGGGAAATATGAACAACTATTATTCTCTGATCGTCAGCACAAAGCTTAATCAGACTGTCTTTCAAGAAGTGGAGCTAAGTCATTCAACATGAGTAGTGCTCACCTTTATAACTTCAGAGTAAGCAGCCACTTTGAAGGTGATAGAGGTCCCAAAAGACAGACCCAGCATTGCAATCCTGCTGCCGAGGATTTGAGGGTGCTGCTGCAAGACTCTGTAGGCCTTCTGCAGAACGGAAAACACACGGTTAACGCAGCAGATAAAACCGTTAACAGTGAAACTGTCCGTGCCGAACCGTGGAGAGGCATCCGTACGGATCACGGATCAACGATGATCTGTTGCACCACTAGTGACAAGGCAACAACGTGACAAGGCAACAACGTAACAACGTGACAACGCAACAACGTAACAACGTGACAACGCAACAACGTAACAACGGTCAAAAACCAACTGCCCTTCCGGGTCAAGACACACATCTGATACCCAGGCGGTGACGTACTTTTATACCTGTGCCCTTAATGAGTAAAACGATGACACCTTGTGGCACAATAAACAATGCGTTTCAAAGCTTGACCCAAAACATGAATCTGGCTCTTACACTGTGTGTTCTTTGAAGTTTCCCTCTACGGCGGCTGTGAATCAAAGGAAACAGGAAGTAAAACCCCGTTTTTTAAACTCTAATAACCAACGAAAAAGAAACTTTTCAGGAAAAAGAGGCCTTGAACACAAAACAGTGAAATACTAACTACATATCACCACAGCATACGGACGGGAGAAACATTCGTATCACGTGTATTTAGTTTTTAAAGTTTGACTGCTCCCCCATTCAAATGAATGGAGGAGACGGATTTTTTGACCTATACTGCAGCCAGCCACCAGGGGGCAGACACACTGCTGAAAGCTTCACCACCAGCCACCGGAACGCAGCAGGTGTGCTTTATGAACCAGCTCTCCTCACATCCATGCATCTGTCTCATCTTCATTGAGGATTTTTAGTAAGCTTTGATCAACTCCTCGTCATCAAAGCTGCAGATGCATGTCAGAGTGAGCTGACTGTCTGTCCAGTGCGCCTGTCCCTGCAGGTGCATTCAGGGACCGTCGTAAATGTGCAATGTAGCCCTGTATTTGTGTTTATGACGTTTTTATTTGAATCAAGAGATCAAGATTCAGTCTCAGTGGTCACAGAAAGAATGTTCCCTTTTGACTTCTTAGCAGGGACAGGCTGAATTATTTAACTTAGGATATTACATAAATGTTAAAAGAGTGAAATGTTGACGATTTTAACTCTTAATACCGATTTCTGATCGGCTACATGAATTATTTCAAAGAGAGAAAATGTTTCAGCAAAAATAAAAGACTAAAATGTGACTAAAACTAACATTTTCATCTAAAGACTGAGACTTAAATGAACACTGGTTCAGTCTGCTTTTGCTCTCCATACTGACTGTGTTTCCTGCATACACCAGCGCCTGCTGATGCATGATGGATTAATACTTCTCAGACTACAAATGTGCAACAAACCAAACACTTCTCATACTTAAATCCTGACCCACGCCTACAGAGTCTGCATTTTCAATTCTGTCAATAAAGATAACATGCAAATAAACCCAGATTGCACTAGATTATCAGGTACAACCTGAGCTCTGTGTGTTCAAGGATGAGTCATAAAACTCTTCTTTCTTCAGTCAGTGAAGCTGATTCTGCTGCCAGGCTTTTAACCTACTGACAGTTATGACTTTATTACACCACTGTATCAAAGATTGGATTGCATGATAGGTGCTGTTTTGTTGAGATTTATGTGGCTTCAGATTAAACAAGATCTCAGTAAGTGGGTCAAACCTTTGTCTGGGTGAATGAGTCAGGCTTTAAAGGGGACTGAACCTCTGAACCAGGACTGTCACAGTTTGTTGACACACAAACACACACTCAGATATCAGACACAAGTCCTGGTGTGGAGTGTAACCAAGACCTACTTGACTTCTGACATGTCATACAATGATTATACATGATCATGACCTGCACAGAGAAAATTACACTGGCTGGGAAGTGAAATGAAAATTAACAAAGGTTGAAACACTTTGAAAAGTTGGAGACTAATCAACATTTTGGAAAACCTTTTCAAATTTTATAAAACAAAACTACATTAAAAAAAACTTTTACCAAGACCAAAACAAATTAACATTTAAAGGCACTGTGGGGAGTTTTTAACCAGCTGAGAAACAGACTGAAACTGACACTGATGCCTCTTTATGACCTTCAAAAGCAAACAAAACCATAAACAACAACACTGATACCTTATCTGTTGTTATTTTTAATGCCTTAAACCGCTCAGAGGGGGTAGGTGTCAGACCACATGATTGGCATTTGGCTTTAGAAACACCCTTTTTTGGCTGTATTTATGGCAAATAATCACATTGAGTGATAAATCTGGCTGTTAAAAGACATTAGGGTGAGTTTTTGTTGAAAACACTACTTTTTCATGTACAGAACAAGAGATAAGAGGTATCACTTTGTCCACAAGGGGTTGCCAAAATTGATATAAATCAAAAGTTCCTCACAGCAGCTTTAAGAAAACAAATTCAAAAAATCAGTAACACTTTTAAAGAGTTAGGACATCTTTACCAGTCCTGAAAAAAATGTATAAACAGCAGATTCTACCTGAAAAGGAATGTACCAAATACAGGAAGTGAAATGGACTGCCCTGTCCATCATAGGTCATTCTGATGTGTCAGAATTGTTTTAAAAATTTAGATAATTCTGGATATTTTCAATCAGAGATTTTTAACAAATCTCTGTTTCCACTCACTCATTATAATCCACCAACCACAGCTTGATCTGATGTGTAAATACGGTCATGTCATCTCCTTATGTAGCTTTTAGTCCTTTTTAATCATATGGTGCTATTTCTACTTTTCTTCTTGTCTTCTTTTCTTCTTTGTTTGTGTTTTGGTTTCTCCTCTCCCTTTTTATTTTCATTTTATTTGACCTTATTATTCTTTTTTTGTTTAATCTTGATCTTTCTAATGAGCCTTTTTAACATCTAGGGCAAGGGACTACAGATGTAAACTAGCCTTTTAGCTAATTCTGGCATATTTACAAAAATGTTAATTAATATGCAAGGTCCATTTAAATGGAAAAATAAATTAATAATAAATTAATAAATAAAATGAAAATATCATCCGTTTAACATTTGGGAAAAAAAGCAGTAATTCTGGATATTTTTAATCATAGATTATGAATCAAAAAATCCTAGTTTCCTATGAATATTTTTCCACTATTAGTCTGAATTAAAATGACTCAGAGGACGCTGGGATTCTTTGTTCATAACTCTGATTGAAAGGGTCGGGGATAATCACTATTTTTCAAATTTGGTTTGGCTTTTATTTTGAAAGGACACATCAGAATGACCTGTGATTGACAGCACAGTCAGTTTTTTCTGCGCCAAAACAAACCGCTCGACCACTTCCGGATCACTTCCTGTATTTGGTACGTTCCTTTTCCAGTAGAATCTGCTGTTTGTTTGTTTCTGGTAAAAATGTCCCGTCTCTTTAAAAGTGTTTCTGATTTTGTACATTTGTTTTGTCAGTGGTAAAAGTGTTTAAAGTCATTTTGTTTTATAAAATGTAAATTTGTCTCTAACTTTGTAAAGGGGTTTCATCCTTTGTAAATTTGGTCCCCGCCTCCTTGAACACATTAAAGCTACTTCTCAGTCAGTTTGTTGTTGCGCTCTGCAGCCTCGACTCTCACCTCAAAGTAATCGTTCTCAACCATCTTTCCAGTTTCCAACGTGACTTTAGGAGTCAAGTAGTCGAGGGCCAGGGCGGCGATGCCATGGGAGGCCAGAAGAGCTGCACGGTACTCCACCAGCTGCCCTCCCCCCCCCCATAGGTCAATGAGGCCAGGGAAAGGTCCGGGTCCTTAATATGGGACAAAGCACAGAAAACAATGAGATTGTCCGGGAACTCTAGAGACCATTCCTGAAGATGTACAGACTCCATCCAGGTGAGCTTGAAACAGCTGAATCTGGGGTCTTTTAACCCCCAGAACTCCTTTACCCTGAACTAAAAGGTTCCTGTGCCCCCATTGTTGTCTGCGTTTCGACCGTGGCCTGAAGTCCCGGGTAGATTGTGTAAATCAGGTCAGTGACGTATGGAGAAAAAAAAAGCACTACACCACCAGACCAGTAGAGGGCAGTAAAACAAAGACGAATGCCATTCATCACAGATGACACCATAGGAGCAGACGGACAGGCAGGTATCATTATGAGCAACACAACAGTTAGCCTGTTAGCATGAAGAGACTCAGCTGGCGCTGTTTTAGATGGTGCTATATTTCATCAGAGATGGATTCACTGAATCAACACGTGAGAGGAGATAAGCGCGAGTAGCAAAGACGTTTCAACACGGCTTTAAAATCCTTTGACACTACACCACCAGACCAGTAGAGGGAAGTAAAACAAAGACGAATGCCATTCATCACAGATGGAAAAAACAATGACTGTGAATGGTTTTTGGAAAAAGTCGGAAAAAAAAATTTAAAAAAAATTTTTGAAAAAAAAAATAATTGAATTTTTTTTTTGAAAAACAAAATTAGAATTTTATTATTGAAAAACAAATAATTTGAATAAAAAAAAAATTTAAAAAAAAAATTTGAAAAAAAAAATTTGAAAAAAAAAATTTGAAAAAACTTTGACGAAAAAGTTGACCCGGAGCCTGTTGAAAAAAAAATCATTTTCCTCAAATTTGAAATTGTGCTCCAAAAGCAGAAAAACATGAAAAGAAGTGAAAATTTTGCACCTGCCGTTAAAACATTGAAAAAGCAATGAATGAATCAACACGTGAGAGGAGATAAGCGCGTGTAGCAAAGACGTTTCAACACGGCTTTAAAATCCTTTTGAACTCAAAAAGCCGTGGCAGAGATCGACCGGTGTTTTGGTTTAAACAGCGACCCTGTTAACTGGAGACTCTCAGCCGGATGCATCCCTCATAAACGTCTTTAGACGATCATTAAATATCTGATGAGGATATTTTGAAATCTTAATAAAAACTAAACTAGTTTGCATTCCCAGGAACTCCCTCTGTGTTTCAACAGCTGTGTAAACTCCACAAACACTGACACGTTCAGCTGAAGGTCTCCAGTTTACAGGGTCACTTTTAAAACCGGAACACCGGGAGGAGAGACGCATTCACGGTGGGCTGAGAGAAGACTACTGTTACAAGCTGCTAAATCAAGAGAATCACAGCTTCTTCTTTTGAAAAGTACACACACATACAAAAAAGATAGAACAAATAAAAACTAATGAAAGAAAGAGAAATCAAGTGAATCACAGATGTGTGTGATGTTATTGTGGACGGAGGGCCCCCCCAAGCAGGGGCTTTTTAGGGGGGAGATTAACTACCCCTGAACTAAATTTAGACCCTGGTTCCTCCAGTCGAAACGCACGTAGTCCCGGGGTAAAGTTCCTGCGGTTGAAAAAAGCCTTAAAGCTACACTGAAGGTCAATGTCCAACCAGAGGACGCCCCCCTCTTGACTCTCATCTCATCTTACCTGAGGGCAGGAAGAGGGTTGCAGTGAGTCCATCCTCTGTAATCGGGACCCTACGGACCCCTGGTGCCATGTACCAGCGCTCCACGACGACACCAGCCAGCGGCACCTGATCGTTGAAGCCCTCAGTCTGGTGACCCTGGTACACAGAGATGGTGAACTCCATGGGGGTCTGGATGTTCATCTTTCTCAACCTGGAGGACAATCAGAAAGATTGGACTCTGACGCTCAGAGTATTTTTTGGTGTTGTCTGAACAGTTCGCCCACCTGAGCCACGGTTTGCTGCCTGGAACTGCTCTGAGGCTCCACAGGAGACCCATCTGTTCAACGCCAGAATATGTCCCGCCCAGACTGGGATCCTCTAAAACTGCAGTGGAAACAATCATCTGAATTTAATCCTTCTGAAAGATCACAGAGTTTTTAATAATACCTGATGAAATGTAAAATCAAAGGTCTAGATTCTGGATCGTGTACCGTTTACAGTCCCGGTGTTGTTGGCGGTGTAGTGACCGAAGGCCTCCCAGGTGTGTCCGTCATCACTCTGATGGAGCGCGTGGATGGTCAGCGGGAAACCAGGCAGCGTGTTCTGGACCAAGACGGTGAACTTCTCATCCACGAGTCCTCTGGACGGCTGGACTGACAGCTTCACGCAACACTGACTGTTCTGCATCCTGAAGGTTTGAACGCCTGAAACAATAACACAAATCTGTGAAGCTGGGTGACACCACAGGGAAGACAGGAGATCTGGCTAGCAAGGATGGAGTCGACTTAAAGGGATATTTCAGTTTTTTTGAAGTGGGGTCGTATGAGTTACAGTACACTATTGCTCCTGTTAGCCACAATGAGTGCCGGTGAGCTCTTCCCCTTTAAAGGTGACATATCACGCTTTTTTCATCAACATATATTGGTCTAAGAGATCCCCAAAACATGGCTTTTAAGTTTATATTATGAAATCAGATTTTGGTCTGCCTGAAAAACCCTCTTCTTCAGCCCTCCTCAGAACACTCTGTTTTCTCTCTGACCACGCCCCCTCAGGAAGTGGGTGTGGCCTCGGCTGTCCAGCACGTTGATCTAATGTTTACATGTTGGCTGAATATACACGGCTGCTCACAGACCCGCGTTACTTCAACCCTCTGAATCTGATCCAGAATCTGATCCTGACGGAGAGGCGCCTGCAGCAGGACCTTTCTGAATCATTGGTCACAGATTTAGTGTTTCTTGTTGTTTTATTTGTCAGTATGTAGACGTGTGTCTTGGTACACAGCTACCAACATGTAGCTATGTGGCTATGCTAACTAGCGCTAGCACTTTTCAATGAAAACTAAAAATCATCCACTAGATCTTCAAATCTGCAGACGTGGGGAGTAAAACCGACCTCTGCCAGAAAGGGAGCAGGACCTTTCTGAAGGATTGGTCACAGATTCTGTGTTACTTGTTGTTTTATTTGTCAGCATGTCGACGTGTGTCTTGGTACACAGCTACAGCAACGACATGTAGCTATGTGGCTATGCTAACTAGCGCTAGCACTTTTCCATGATAAATAAAAATCATCCACTAGATCTTCAAATCTGCAGACGTGGGGAGTAAAACCGACCTTTGTGTTTATTAAGACAGCCTACAACTAGCATGCCTCCCTCCTAAGCTCCTTGTTAGCACACATGTGTGCAGGGAATGAAAAACGGAGGAGGGGTTGAGTTGTATTTTATACAGTCTATGGGCTGAACAAGCTCCGAGCTCTGACTTCCTGTTACAGACCGGATGGCGTTGTGACGTATGAAAAACACTGAAAACTGAAACGGCTGGTTTCAGCACACATTTACAGAAAGGTGGAGATATCAGAACAGGGGCAGAATGGATTCTTTTCATTTTCAGGGGGTTTGTAGACAGGGACACAGATTTCAGGTAGAGAACCATTAAAAAGTCCATTTTGCATGATATGTCACCTTTAAAGGGGAAGAGCTCACCGGCACTCATTGTGGCTAACAGGAGCGCTAATGTACTGTAACTCATACGACACCACTTCAAAAAAACTGAAATATCCCTTTAACAACATTCACAGTGAGAGATATATTTGACATTTAAAACACAGCCCGACGAGAGGTTCGGGTAACTCTTTGTCCACAGGGGGCGCCAAAATCAACGCAAACCAAAAGTTCCTCTCTGGTGTTTTAAGTTCTAGTAACATTAGCACTGTGTAGTCTCGGCTTTATAAGATAAATGACTTCAAATAAAAACCTGTTTCGACCTCCCACACACAAATCACTTCTCTACACAAAGTCGTAAAGTACACAATAAGTCTACACACCTGGGTCAATCATTACTGGTCTATAAACTAAGTAACATCCTTATTGTATCTTAAACTCGTAAAATATTAGCTGGACTTGCACGCTCTCACTCTGCCCGGACAAATGTCACGCCACAACACGCCATTCTTTTTGTTTGTTTGTTATAAGTAAGGGATAGATATGGGAAAATAAGATTACATCGGTTTTATCTTTTAATGATTTTGAGAGAGTTATACATGCTTTTATTTCGACTTGACTGGACTACTGCAATGCACTTTGTGTCGGCGTTAACCGGGCCTCCCTGGCACGCCTACAGCTAGTTCAGAATGCTGCCGCTCTGCTTTTAACTGGCACCCGTGAGCGAGAGCACAGAACCCCCATCCTCGCCTCCCTCCACTGGCTCCCTGTTCATTTTATTGTTGTTTTGTTTGTTATTGTTTTTATACAAATAAGATTTTGCTCTTGTTCACTTACTACTTACTACATACTGAATTCTGGCCAAATCAGTACGTACTGCTAGTATAGTAGGCGGTTTAGGAAACTGCCACCTTTTCCACCAAGCTTACACACTGTAATCCATCTCCCTAGGACTGGAGTGTAGGACTGGAATGACCCCCCCCCTTTTATCCTTCTAGTATTGTATTCTTTAGTGTTGCTTTTAATATTGCTATGTTGTAAGGTGACCTTGGGTGTCCAGAAAGGCGCCTTTAAATAAAATGAATTATCATTATTATTATAAAACACAACGACATTAAAGCTGGGGTTGGTAGTCTCAGAAAACTAGCATGAATTTGAATGTAGCATTTCCTCAGGACTCCGTCTAACCCAGTTGTACCAGTGACACGATATCAGGAGAAAAGTTATAACACACATATAATACTGTAACAACTCTACTGTTTGTTAAACGTGTTCAGTGTAGATGCTCTTAATTCCTACAGTGTTGACGGTCAGTGAAGGCATCAGGAGAGGTGTAGAGTGTGTGAGCGGGAGAGAGGAGAGACAAGAGGAGAAGTTCTTCATTCATTCAAACATTGATTGTTGTTTTGTTGGTTGGCGTGGTAACGGCCGACAGATAAGATAAGATAAGATAAGATATTACTTTATTGATCCCCCGGGGGGGAAATTCAGTTGTTACAGCAACCCAGATATAAGTACAATCAAGAAAGAAGTTTCAATAAGTACAAAATAAAAAAAAATAAAAAAAATAAAAAAATAAAACAAAATAACATAAAAAAAATAAAATAAAAATAAAAATAAATAAAAATAAAAATAAGTAAAATAAAATAGATAAATAAAGCTAGAATACAATTTCGATATATACAATGTTACAATGGAATTTAAATTAAATAGCAGTAATTACAGGCAGTATTAAAAAATGTTTCAGTAGTGACAGGTTGACATGGTGTGATTATGGTTGGTAATGACAAATTAAGCAATAAATAAATAGTGACCGGTTATTAAAGATCGGCGTTTTCACGAATTGGCTCGTCATCCCTACAGTGTCCGGACGGACGCTACAGTACATCTACATTTCTGTAGGACTTACTAAATGTCATTCATTCTTCTGCTTGTCAGAGCCCCCGTGGTGAGAGCTTTTTAGACTCTGATCCGGACTACAGTCCTGAGCAAAGCCCCTCATGGGGTCAGAGGGGACAGGCCCGAGGTGGAGCGAGAGGGGCAGTCAGTAGAGTCAGGGGAAGCAGAGGCAGGAGACGGGGAGTGAACGCCGGGGAAATGTACGCTCTGCAGGAGGCGTGCAGAACGGCAGGACAGGATCTGATTGGTTTAACATTTTGGGACCCTAATGACGGTGATTGGTTGGTGTTTTCCCAGGTTTACTCCGGCTGTAGATAGCAGTTTTTCTTACCTCTTTTTTAAGAACACATTATGTATTGATTACCATCAGGACATAAAGATCATTTTAACCAGTAAAACAAAAAGTGGATCTAAATCTGAACACCAACCTCAGCTTTAACCAAACAGGAACAGATAGGTACCCTCGGGCCATAGACATGATGTAGTTCTGTTTTCTGATTTGCTCCTCAGGGCCCCCGTACCCTTCACATGAAGTTAAGTTTTAAAGATGAGGTTAAAGTATCACAAAGAGGGAAAAGTGGACTCTAATATTCAACTTTTGGCACCGACCTTCCCTTTGTTTACAGGACGAAACCACAGAAGACGAAAAGTAACATGGCACGCACCTTGAAGCTGTGTTCTCCTCCAGGTGAGTCTCCTGGATCTCCCCGGGTTTAACTTGTTACAGAGCCCGGAAACAAACACCTGACACTGAACAATCCGTGTCAACATCTCACTGAGGGGACCAGCGCGCGAGCTTTACTCGGGCTAAAGTTCAGCCTCCCCGGGTGGAGTCTATGGTGGAGCTTCACTCCACCTCCAGGGGAACGTTAGGGGGAGCGGACACAGGATGGCGGCAGCGAGTCACAGACACGACACACTCTGACCCTGTGTGTGTGTGTGTGTGTGTGTGTGTGTGTGTGTGTGTGTGTGTGTGTGTGTGTGTGTGTGTGTGTGTGTGTGTGTGTGTCACTTCACATGTTTTTGTTGTCGTGTAATATCCACTGTCTGTTCAGTGAAGCTGCTTTGCTTCTTCTTCTACTTCTTCTTCTTCTTCTTCTTCTTCTTCGTGGGTTTCTAAGAGGCGGCTCACAAACCAAGTAATAATGGTGCACACCGCCCCCTACTGTCCCGGAGTAACATCAGGGTTTTATGTTTATACCACAGGTTACATTCTACATAATGAAACATGAAAACAAATCACTAAATAATCAAATAAGATTAAGCAACATAGTAACATACATATAATAGTAACAAATAAATAACATACAATAATAATAATAGTAATAATAATAATAATAGTAATAATAATAGTAATAATAATAATAATATATTTATAATAATAATATAATTATAATAATAGTATGTAATAATAATAATAATAGTAATAATAATAGTAATAATAATAATAATAATAGTAATAGTATGTAATAATAATAATAATAATAATAATAGTAATAATAATAATAATAGTAATAACAATAATAATAATAATAATAATAATAGTAATAGTAATAATAATAATAATATAATTATAATAATAATATAATTATAGTCATAATAATAATAATAGTAATAATAATAATAATATAATTATAATAATAATATGTAATAATAATAATAATAATAATAGTAATAATGATAATAATATAAAATAATAATAATATTATAATAATAATAATAATATAAAATAATAATAATAATAATAAAATAATCAAGAAATCTTTATTGCCAAGTGAGCTCGCACACACAAGGAATTTGACGTGTTGAATGGAACACTGGTACTTAACAACTAGACTGTAAGGATTATAAATATAGAAACCTACAAACTAGTGATGGTGAGATGAAGCCTCATGAAGCGTCAAACCACTTGAGCCAATTGGTTCGAGGAAGGGTTCATTTCTCGAAGCTTCATGTGCACACGAAACCACCTACTGGCCAGGTGTATAATCACAGGCAGCTGGATCTTAACCACATAATGTGTGACGCATTGAATTTTTGTGTCTGTTATGGGAATGACCATGAATTACAAAAAATGTATGACCAAATAATTTCTGTACATAGATGATCATATATGTGTATGATAAAATATTTTTGAATGTATTCTGTGTGTAAATTTTCCCAAGATGGTAGTATCATATGATACGGCAGGTTGTGTAATTATATTTTTCTGTCACTTTAGGAAAATGGAATTTCTTCTCTTCTATTCCTCCCTTTAAACTCCTCCTTTCCTTCTTCTTCTTCTTCTGCTGCTTCTTCGGTGTTCTGTTGAGTTGTGCTACTGGAGTGCGAATCAGTAGCAGATACTATGCGCTTTTTCTTTATTCTTTTTAATAAAAACAAGGGTGTTTGAACTGAAAGAATAAGGCGAGCATCTCCTGCTGCTCTAACATTAAGGAATTATTGAAATTTTCAAATATATCTCAACAGACTAATATCACCTTTCAAAGTATGTCTCCAGAACCACAACATTTTATCTCACACCACTGCTCTCTTCATCTGCATTTTCAAGGTATGATGAGTGTGTTTTAATACCCTTACAATACAAAATCTTTACTTGAGATTTCAGGAGAACATTACCGCTCCAAGTAGTGACGCGGACGAGGCTGTGGAAGAGTTAGATACTCACTGGTGAGTAAATCTTCCCTATAACTTCCTTTCTCACTTCATGACTGCTCTTTGTTTTTGTTTTCACTGTTTTGTCTTTAAAGCTAATTTAACGTTTTTATTATTTCTCAGATTTTTGTCAGAAATTATAAACAGAGAAATCACAAACACATGAATTTGATAATACATCCGCAATGTATATAAATGAATCTAGAATTTAAATGTTAATGAAGGCACTGCCAGCCTCATGTCTCCAGACAAACTCTCTCACCCCCTGACCTTTGACCTCTCAAGAGAATAGGGAGGTAGTGTGGGGGTGGGTGTTAGCCAACTGATTGCACAACAACAAAGTGCAGTCAGCACCAAAACATCCATCTGTCCCTGTGGGGCCCGGGGACTTCATGTCAGATAAAAGTGGAGTCCTCTGGTTCTTCTGGTTCTGAGTCCTTCCTGTGGAACTTCTTTGCCTTTAATTAAGGAACACAGAGTTAAACCTCTTTACTGATGTCTCCTGACAGTTTCTAGAAATTATCAGGAGCTCCGCCCCCAAGAAGTTGTTTTCTAACATGTGAGAGATGTGTTCACTCAGGCAGGAGATGAGTCTCAAACAGCAGGACTTTTCTTTTTTTTAAAGATTTTTTTGGGGGGCGTTCTGCCGATACGACAGCTTTACAGTGACAGGGCATGTGAGGTGAGAGAGAGAGGGAATAACATGCATTTCTATTGTTAGTATCATTAATAGTGTTATTATAATTATTTGTAGTGTACTGCTTGGCACCCAAATGGACTTGAAGCACTTTGTTCCTCTTACTGATCTTGTTTCCTCTTGTCTAGATCTTTGCTTGTGTTGTTCTTGTTCTCGTATGTACGTCGCTTTGGATAAAAGCGTCTGCTAAATGACATTGTAACATTGTAACATTGTAGTGTTCATGATTATAAATATTATTATTGTTGTTATAATTATTATATATGTTATAATAATAATAACTATCATAAGTGTCAATATTATTATAATTACTAGTATTATTATTATTAGTGTTATTATTATTATCATTACTTTTTAATGTTTTTTTTCATTTTTATTATCATTATAATTATATTATTATTATTTATTAGTATTATTATAGTTATCATTATTGCCATTGTTGTTGTTGTTGTTGTTATTATTATATTAATATTATTATATTATGATTATTATTTTGGTTATAGTGATGATTATTATTATTGTCATTGTTGTTATTATTATTATTATTACTTTTATTTTCATTATTGTTATTATAATTTACATTCTTACTATTGCTTTCATTATTAGTGCTATCATTTTATTTATTAGTGTTATTTCTATTTTTATTACTATTATTTTTGTTGTTTTAATTATTTTTATTTGTATTGTTACTATTGGTTTTATTATTATTATTATTATTTTTTATTATCATTATTGTTTTTGTCATTATTGTGATTATTATTTTTTTTTTATTTTTTATTTTTTATTATCATTATTGTCATTATTATTATTATTATTATTATTATTATTATTTTATTTATATTTATTATTATTATTTTTTTAATTATTATTGTACACGTGTGAATACAGCTTCTCAATGAAGATAAATAAATTATTGTTACTTCAGTTTAGTCATCCCTTCAAAAACTTTAATCCTGAAACTGTCCAGACGTTGGTCGGCTCCAAATAAAAACCACCTATAACCCACATCCATATCTGAAGAGGAGGATTCCCTTTTTGATGCCTCATCTTATCTGAATGTAAACCAGAGAAACGTCTTACTTCTTCTTTATTTCTTCTCACCAGATGTTTCACCATCACAGAGACAAACGTGTCCTGATTTATGACGGCTGTTTGTCTCTAAACACAACACGCTCTGATGATAAACAACGCCCAGCCACCAGCAGCCTCCTGAAAGCTACGTCGCTAATAATGCTAATAACACTTCAATGTGCAAAAACATATTGAGGCGAGTTAAGAGGTCAAAGGTCGTCTGCCTCCCGCCTGGTGAAAAATGTCTTGAGCCACGCCTTCTTGCCGCCTCACCGGCTGTCCTTATACACACACACACACACACACACACACACACACACACACACACCCTTTAAATTACAGACCACAGAGACTGGTTAAGGGAAGCAGACTGAATGATCAGCTGCTTTAAATGTATTCATTCATTTAATATTCATGGCTGTCACTTATCATTGTCTCCTTATTCTGACTGTGGAGGAGGAGGATGGGGGGGGGGGGCGGGTGTTTTGGAGGACTCATTCAGAGACACAAAGGAGGGGACACATGTTACCGTCAGGACTGAGGCGGCTTGTGTTTGCATTCAAATTTGACTCCTCTGGAGGCGGAAATTCAAAAAAGTGAGGATCAGTGAAACTTTGTTGAAGAAAAACATCATTACTGGGGTTTAATGACGTCATCTTTTATATATATTTGGCATGTTTGAGCTTAAGACCCTTAAAGATACCATAGGGCTTCTTTATTATTAATTATTCCTGAGGGGGAGGGGCTGTTTAAGTTTAAAAATATTGTTGAGAACATTAACAAGAAAGGATTAGAGGAGGAGGAGGAGGAGGAGGAGATGTTATTAATCCCTTTGGGGAAATTAAATTCCTCCCTCTGTTATTGAACATGCTAAACACACACAGGAAGAAATACACTCAACTCAACTTTATTGATCAAGTATCTTTCATACATTAAAGCATGCAGCACAAATTACTAAGAGAGACAGGAAACATCAAAACTGTGTTATTTGTCGTCTTTTCCCTCGTGTGTTTCCTGTTTTATTTTGAAGTTCTCGCTGCCTGTGTTTGGTTCTGTTTTACTTCCTGCCGTTCCACTTTGCATCTCCCTTGTGATCTCTTGTGGTTCAGGTTTGGAGTTTTTTTGATAAGTAAGTTTTGTTTAGTTTTGGCATTTGTTTATTAACCCTCTTTCTGCATCTGCATTTTGGGTCCTCTTCTTTTGGTTGCCTTCAAGACATGACAGTATTGACATGGTCCAATGGAGAGCAACATGGGACTTCCCCCAGATCCATGTCCGGTTTGCTTCATGCTCTCTTGTCTGTCAACGCCATAGACTGTATAATAAAAGGACGTAGTATCTGTGACGTCACTCATCTGATCCTGAAGCGTTGTTTTGAAGCCGATCACCGGCGGCAGCCATATTGGAAATGCTGAAGTCAACCTAACTTTGTCGGACCTAGTGTGAGGTAAAGAGGCGGGCTTTAGCCTTTTCGCTAACAGCTACAGTGTTCCAGCCAGTCAATCAAGTCAGCCATGTCCTTATTTGGGAAAAACTCATAAGATTAATATCTTCAAAAGTAACAAGTTATAAAAGAATTCACCCGTACAGTGTGTGCTGATAGAGAAATGAGCTATTCAGACTACACTCCTTCTTTGAACCAGGCTGTAAACATGTTTATTTCTGCTGTAAAGATCGTCTTCTTTGAATGGGTGTGTATGTGGTTTCCTGTGTTTCAGCAGCCAGCCTCTAGTGGACGCTTGATGAACTGCAGTTTTTAGCACTTCCTCATGGGCTTCATATTTTAAGACCTGAGGTTGCCGCTTAGTCAACACTCACCGGTTGTGTTTTCAGAACGCAGCACGGAGCAGGACCGCCGCACAGCTGGAGTCATGTGACCGAGGTTTCCCCGTGGTAATCACTGAATCAAGGATTCTCCTCCTCCTCCTCTCCTCATCCATGTTGTCTTTCTGGTCCTCTGAAAACCTCTGACCTGTTGACTCCAGGTCTGGCTCCGCTCATCATGACTTTGGTTTGTTGTTGTAGTTAAGTGAAATACGATCTGGTGATAACACAGAGTGTTTTATTCTGAAAATTAACCGGATGTTTTCATTTTGTTTTGGTGAAACCTGACTTCCTGTCCCGCTCCATCTGCTCTGTTGAGATTGATGCGTCGTGCTTAGATCTGGTGTGGTGACCGGATGCGAATCCGGTTGAATTTGGCCATAAGGGGGCTGCAAGACCCCTACATATGAAGCCAAACTGGCGCACCTCAATCCTGGAACAACACTTCTAAATCCAATTTTAAAAAATGGACAAATTCAGCAAGAAATACACCCTTTTTTTTATCTTGAGGATTTTATGGGTTAGTTTTTGTCCTTACAAGTTAAACATAAGTAAAAGTATCAGTGTTATAAAGGCTCAACGAAGGAGTGATTCATGATACTTTAATGGGTTGTTATTTAATACTGACAGCAGAACGGTGAGAGGTCACGCTCCTCTGAAAGCCTCAGATATCAGGGTGAAAATCAGGGGTCACCTCGGGGTCAACAGCACCGCTGCAATGATGACATCGCTGCTTCAGACCACTAGTGTTTGTTTGTGTGTGTGTGTGTGTGTGTGTATGTGTGTGTGTGTGTGGCTGTATTTAGATTAACCTAGTTCCTCTGCAGAGCTGGTCGGATGAAAGCAGCGTGCGTGTAAACACAGAGATCAGTGACCTCTGCCTGCAGTCAAAACAAATACAAGTTAGCCGTGTTTCTTAAATGAGAATAATCTTTAGTTTTTATTATCTATCAATCAATCAATCTTTATTTGTATAGCGCCAAATCACAACAAATGCTATCTGAAGACGCTTTTACAAACAGAGCAGGTCTAGACCACTCCATGTCAAATTACATGTCACATTACAGAGATGAGTACAAGTCCATTTACCATTTACTATTTATCCTGACCAGCTCAAAAGCTGACTTGATTTCCCCATTTTTGATGTGAATGTCTGCTTGGAGGAATATGAATATCTGTTTCCTCATTCGGTTCATAATCAGAATCATCAGACTCAGAATTGACCACAAGATGGTCTTCATCTTCAGACACACCCTCCTCTCTTTCACTGTGATGACCAAAGAGGAGTGCCAGGGTTATCACCTGTTTACTTCTGCTGCTCATGTTGTAAAGCTCTGACAGAGAGTGTGTCATGTGTAGATGCAGAGTATAATGTTGGGAGGACTCCCTTGCAGAGAATCAGTATATGTTTTTCCCTCCCCTGCTGTAGTGATGGGAAGTTCGGCTCTTTTCAGAGAGCCGGCCCTTTTAACTCGGCTCCCAAAGAAGAGTCGGCTCTTTCGACTCCAGAGAGGCTCTTAATTTAGGATCTTCTGTAGCCGAATATTTTACCTTAACTTTGCAAAAATAATGGTTTGTGTTGAAAACCCTTCATCAGTGTTTTTATGAGAAGACTTATAATTACCCAATGTTGTACATTGATTCTGTTACAAAACCATTCTTACTTTAGTTTAGTATTTTCATCAAACTGTTGTACAAATTAACCAAAAACTGCAAACATATCCACAGAACAGAACCAGAACCAAACTCAAGCAAACAGAACCAGAACCAGAACCAAACTCAAGCAAACAGAACCAGGACCAGAACCAGAACCAAACTAAAGCAAACAGAAACAGAACCAGAACCAGAACCAGAACCAAACTCAAGCAAACAGAACCAGAACCAGAACCAAACTCAAGCAAACAGAACTAGAAACAGAACCAGAACCAGAACCAAACTCAAGCAAACAGAACCAGAACCAGAACCAAACTCAAGCAAACAGAACTAGAAACAGAAACAGAACCAGAACCAAACTCAAGCAAACAGAACTAGAACCAGAACCAAACTCAAGCAAACAGAACCAGAACCAGAACCAGAACCAAACTCAAGCAAACAGACCCAGAACCAAACTCAAGCAAACAGACTCAGAACCAAACTCAAGCAAACAGACCCAGAACCAAACTCAAGCAAACAGAACCAGAACCAAACTCAAGCAAACAGAACCAGAACCAACTCAAGCAAACTGAACCAGAACCAAACTCAAGCAAATAGAACCAGGACCAGAACCAGAACCAAACTAAAGCAAACAGAAACAGAACCAGAACCAGAACCAGAACCAAACTCAAGCAAACAGAACCAGAACCAGAACCAAACTCAAGCAAACAGAACTAGAAATAGAACCAGAACCAGAACCACACTCAAGCAAACAGAACCAGAACTAAACTCAAGCAAACAGAACTAGAACCAGAACCAAACTCAAGCAAACAAACCCAGAACCAAACTCAAGCAAACAGACCCAGAACCAAACTCAAGCAACCAGAACCAGAACCACACTCAAGCAAACAGAACCAGAACCAAACTCAAGCAAACAGAACTAGAACCAGAACCAAACTCAAGCAAACAGAACCAGAACCAGAACCAGAACCAAACTCAAGCAAACAGAACCAGAACCAAACTCAAGCAAACAGAACTAGAACCAGAACCAAACTCAAGCAAACAGAACCAGAACCAGACCCAGAACCAAACTCAAGCAAACAGAACCAGAACCAGAACCAGAACCAAACTCAAGCAAACAGACCCAGAACCAAACTCAAGCTAACAGAACCAGAACCAACTCAAGCAAACTGAACCAGAACCAAACTGGAGCAAACATTATTAATGTCCTCAGCTTGGACGGGCTGATCTGATTTCTCCTCTCAGTGAGTATTTGCCCGGTCTTTAAGAAGACTCTCTCAGAAGGAACAGATGAAGCCACGATACACAGCCTCCCCTCCATCACCTGTATCCTATATCCTCACATGTGATTGGCCGCATGGCCGCCATGCTGACCAATCAAAACAAAGTTCTGCTGTGAGCAGAGCTGGGCTGAGCACTGAGAGAGCTAAGCAGGGAAAGGAAAAGACTGGGAGCCGGCTCTTCTGATTCACTGTAAAGCATCGACTCTCAGAGCCGCAGCTTTGGATCATGACACATCACTACCCTGCTGAGAGTCCCCTCAATGTGGGGGGAGTTTGCCCACGGGAACAGAGAAGGTTCCCGTCGCTTGATTACACTAATTAAGGCAAGTAGAAGAAGTTTCATACCGAAAAAACACTTTGAACAATTTCTTTTTTATTTTTGAACTTTGAAAAGGGTCAATCTGACCCTGAACATAACAGGAGGGTGAAGACCAGATTAGAGGTGATCAGTCAGGAGAGGAAGACAACATGAGAATTGTTGGAAACATTTTTATTGAATGTTTTTCACATAAATGAAGTCACGGATCATTTTAAAGTGAGTTACATCAGTAAAGAGCAGACCCTCACATCACATGATCTCTGATAACCTGATTAACGTCCACAGATGCAGACGCTTATCCATCACTGAGTTAAAGCCCCGGCTCCTGGCTTCACTCCCGGACTGACGCTGGAGGTTGTGGAGGGCGTTGGCCGCAGAGCCGTGTCCCCGACTGACCCCGGCCTCCCTCTTTACTCTGGGTCAGATCAAGCATCGCTCCCTGCTGCTGGCATCCAGCCCGGCCGCCCGTGGTGCCTGGCTCTGCCTGCCGTTCCCCTCCATCATCATCATCATCCTCATCATCATGGCTCTGTGCTGAGAGGAAACAGAGGCTGCCGCAGGAAACAGAAGCTCTGTGTGAGGATGAACACTGGAGCTCACATTGAGCCAGCAGCACAGAGAGACAGGCTGACTGCATGAGGTTCATCAGATTTACATTAACGTTTATGACATACAGGACGACCATTAAATGGAGGGCACACAGTCGTACAAACAACCTGTGATTCGTTTACCCAACTGATGTGGAGGGAGAAGAATAATCAAGAGAAACTGAGCTGCAGGCTCGACAAGAGGAGATGTTTGACCGGCTTTAATTTGCAGAAAAGTGTCTGCTTCCTCCTCGCTGCATTAAGAGGGGTGAACCTTGGACTCACGCTGCTGTGACGCAAATCTGAGCTTTATCTACCCCAGTGAGGTCGCCCGGTCAAGGGTGTATGATGCTGTGAAACACAAAACACCCAACGAACCCAGGAAACTTCACTCGTGATGCATCCCAGATTCTTTAAAGGGTGTAACTTGCGTTTAAAAATTGCAAAAAGGGTTACAGAAAAACAACAACTACAGCAGGATGGTGCTTGACTGAAAGATGAAGTTACACTTCTGCAGACCAAGATGACCAGGGTCCGTATGCACGTCCAGCCATTTGAGATGAGAATGTCCGTTTGTACTAATGGTGAAAAAAAAATCTGCAGGATTCCCGCCCCTGTTAGGCTGTTCCTACGCAATTCCACCCTGTAGGTTACGCCAAATCCTAACCATGTAAATAAAAGTACTCCTGTAGATTATTTCACATGAATGAATTAGAACATAATTCTTAGGTAACCCTCAGCAACACTGGGAAGTGAATCCTTCCCAAACAACTCTGTTAACAAGTCCTCATCCTTCAATAGGGGGGCAGGTGGTCCTCCACCTGGACCATGTTGGTGGTGGTGCTTGTTGCACAAAGCTGCTTTAATATTGCTGATTTTATTTTGTAGGTCTTCTACTGAGCGCGCTCAGAAACACCACACGCATTGACCCTGTTCAAGATCTGAAGCCAGACTTTCCCTTTCTCCTTGTTTGTTCTCTTTGAGGATTGACTTGCTGATAACACCTCTTTGTTCATTCTATAATCTTCTAATTAAATGTCCATTTCTTCTTCCAATGAAAAATTGTTTTTTCTTTCTTTTTTGTTTAAGTTAAATTTTTTGGGCTTTTTGCCTTTATTGCAAAGTACAGCTGAAGAGAGACAGGAAATATGGGGAGTAGAGAGTGGGGGAAGACATGCAGGAAATGGTCGACCGGCCGGGAATCAAACCGGTGACCCCTGCGACGAGGACTGTAGCCTCTGTATGTGGGACGCTCAGACCGCTAGGCCACCAGCGTCCCAAACATTGTTTCTTCTTGATCTTCTCTCAGTCACAGCGGGACCGCTCGACATGTTTATTGTTGTTCATGCGTAGTAGGCATGTGCAATTTGAATTTGTTGGATAGGGGTTTTCCAGGAGGTTCCCTGGACACGTGACGTTTTGCACCAGCCTCGCTTTCATGGCGCATTTTGATAATTGGCCAATTATTTGCAGTTGTGCATGTGGCTAACGCTACGGCCAAATGGGCCATCCCATAACGGTACGTTAAGACTAATGGTCCCGTTTGTGTAATGGCTGGACGTGCATACGGGCCCTGATCATAGGTCATACTACATACCCATATTCATTTTTATTTATTGCTTAATCTGTCATTACCAACTATAATCACACCATGTCAACCTGTCACTACTGAAGCATTTTTAATACTGCCTGTAATTACTGCTATTTAATCTAAATTCCATTTGTAACATTGTATATATCTAAATTGTATTTTATCTTTATTTATCTATTTTTATTTTATTTATTTATTTATTTATTTATTTTTTATTTTATTTTATTTTACTTATTTATTTTATTTTTTTTTATTTATTTAATTTATTTTTATTTTTATTTTTTTTATTTCATTTTACTTATTGAAACTTCTTCTTGATTGTACTTATGTCTGGGTTGCTATAACAACTGATTTTCTCCCCCAGGGGATCAATAAAGTAATATCTTATCTTATCTCATCTTATCTTATCTTATCTTATCAGTGTAAGAGTATAAACCAAACATGGGAAGTCATACCTGGACTTTATTAGAATACAAACACTTCAAACTACAAGAGTAAACCTGAGTCTGCAGGACTGCTCCCAGATTTCATTTTTATTTATTGAACAAAAGGTAAAAAAACATGTTTTTAAGTGAAAAAAACTCACTTCATTTAGATCCAATAAAGAATGAAAAAGTTACTTCAGCGTGAGAGCGTCCGGCAGCTGGAGCATAAACGTCCAAACAGATCCACTTCTGGGGAAACCCTTCATCTGACGCCGGGGCTTCCAGTTTTTACTGTCCACGGCGAACTCCTGAGTCATGCTCCTGTTCAGCGTGAACACAGAGTCGCCTCTCACCACGGCCGTGAACAGAGCACCTTTGCTGTTTGCAAAGTGTCCAGGCAGAGACGACCACTGACCAGAGCTCAGACTGTAACAGTCCATCAGGCATCTCAGGAAGTCGTCCGACGGCCCGTTCCTCATGACGTACAGGTTGTCTCTGTGGCCGACCATGCAGTGGCCGTAGCTCTGGTGCCTGATCAACGTCGTAATAAGCCGCCACTCGTCTTTCCTTGAGATGTACTCGTAGATCTCTGTGGTCTCCATTGGCTTCCACAAACACACAAAGATCCTGCTCATTGCTTTGGTGCACGCTGCTCCTGCTGCAGGTCGAGGTAAGTGCGCAGCAAACTCCCACCTTTCAGTCGTCACGTCGTACATTTCCACGGACGACATCACTGTCCGCTCATACTCTCCTCCAACGGCGTAAAGACGATCGCCCACACCCACAAGGCTGAAGTTGTATCGCCGCTGTGCCGGACTGGAGATCCTGCTCCAGCTGTCGTCTTTCACGTCGTAGCAGAAACAAGCGTCAACGACTTGTTTGTGCAGTCCGTGAACTCCTCCGACTATGTAGAGTTTGTTGTCGAGAACAGTCACTCCAGCCATGGAGGTGCTGGCCTGAAGAGGAAGGTCTGTCAACACCTTCCAGCTGTTCCCGGTTTCGTCCAGGTAGCAGACGGTCCTGGAGGCAGCGTGGACAGTTTCATCCCCAACGCAGGTCACATGGGCCCCCACAGCTGCGAAGACACTCGGGGTCAAAGACTCCACATAGGAGATCAGCTCTGATGGTAAGGATTTCTTCACCTCCGCCTCCAGGTCGGTGTACATGCTGCGGATGAAGAGCGCAGCAGCGTGGTAAAGGTCCATGAGGCCAAAGGTCGCAGCGGTGTGAAACATCAGCAAACAGTTGTCAGAGTCGATGAGGTTGATGAGATGCGTGGTGAGCGACGCCGCCTGCAAGAAAGCAGCACACTCAATAGCTTCGACGATATCGTCTCCATCCAGGGCGGGCTTCTCACCTCGAAGCACCGCCAAGGCGATAAGGAAGCCCCGGGCACGCAGACCGTTGAGGTGGATTTCTTCCTGCCGACACTCCTTCATCCCAGAGCGGTACAGAGCCCGGAAGTAGTCACAGCTCTGAACGAGGAACATCTTCTCCTCAGAGAAGTGAGTGCTTCCAACCACAACCGTTAGTTTAGCCGATACAGGACCAGAGGCGTGTCTTCCGTCTGCACCGTCACAGCTGCTGTCGGTTTCTGCTTCACTTCCGTTTGCTGACATCACAGAGTTAAAGATCCGGCATGAAAATGACATGAGAAGTTTCCCAAAGTCACCTCGTGGAGCTGCAGAGGAGCGACTCGGTAGGAAGCAGCTTCTCTCTTCAGAGCGGCTCAGTTGTTTCACAGCTTCGAAAATAGTCGCAGCTAAACATAGAACAGAACAAATGACTGGGGTCACATTCATGGTGGTGACAGGAGTGGGACAACTGAACCCTAGAGTATATCTGCTGCAGACTTAAAGAGACAATACGGGACGTTTAAACCTGGGCCTTTGTTTTATATATTCTAAACAACCAGGCACAATGTTTGAATCACTCACGTAGGTTAGTTTCACCTGTAAAAAACTCTGTGTTGACTCCACTGTAATCTTTTGGGGGAAATGCACCAAATGACGAAGGTTACCGTCACTTCAAATCAGGGTTGCCAGGTCTGCTAGGACAAACTTCCTTTAACAGGCAGAAACCTCCAGCAGGACCAGACTCATGTTAGACACACATCTGCTGAGACCTACCGTGTTGGAGAGAGGGATAGAGGGAGATGAAGAGAGAGAGAGAGAGATGATAGTGGGGAGACGGATAGTAGTAGTTGTAGCAGCTGGAGTCTGGCACGTCCACAGCAGCAGGAACCTACGAGACAAGGGAGCTCAGGGACTCCAGAAAGGTCTAAGAAAAGAGAAAAGAGAGGGAAAGAAGGAAAGAAAGAAAAAGAGGAGAATAAATTGTGAAGGAAAGACAGAAGGAAAGGACGGAAAAAGAAAAGGAGACATAAAGGATGAAGAAACATGGAAAGAACAAAGAAAGAAAGGAAGAAAGGAAGGAAGAAAAGGAAAAAGGAATAAAAAAGGAAAGAAAGAAAGAGAGAAAGAAAGATGATAGTGGAGAGACGGATAGTAGTAGTTATAGCAGCTGGAGTCTGGCACGTCCACAGCAGCAGGTCAGAGCAAACCTACGGGACAAGGGAGCTCAGGGACTCCAGAAAGGTCTATGGTTAGTAACTTTAATGGGACAGGAAGAGTTAAAGTGAGAGACAGGCAGAGAGAGGAGAGAGAGGGAAAGACAGGATCCCAGTGTGTCAGTCTAAGCCTAACTAGCAGCATAACTAAGACCTGGTCCAAGCCTGATCCAGCTCTAACTATAAGCTTTATCAAAATGGAAAGTTTGAAGCCTACTCTTAAAAGTAGAGAGGGTGTCTGCCTCCCGGACCCTGACTGGTAGATGATTCCAAAGGAGAGGGGCCTGATAACTGAAGGTTCTACCTCCCATACTACTTTTAGAGACTTTAGGTACGACAGTCAGTGCTGGTATAGACTTTGTGGTGTTATTTTGTAAATATTGCAATTCTTTTGATGATGAAAGCATTAATAGTGTACACTTGAATGGCATTATATTCAGTGAGACTTTCCTTTGACAGGCTCCTTTTCAATATTGTGGCTTTTGGCTACTTTTGATTAGCCAATGGGGGGATTTTGTCGCCTAGACCTGGCAACCTTGCCTTCAAATCTCACGCTCTTCAATTCGACCTGCAGAACTATTCTCTACCTGTTCCTCACCTGTTTAGTTTGCCTGCTGGAGCCAATCCCAGCTGACTTTGTGTGGAAGGCAGGGTACACCCTGGACAGGTCGCCAACCCATCCCAGGGCCAACATGGAGAGACAGACAACCATTCATGCAGACACTCACACCTACGGGCAATTTAGAGTGATCAATTAACCTGGTGAGCATGGTTTTGGACTGTGGGAGGAAGCAGGACCCACACATGCACGGGGAGGACATGCAAACTCCACACAGAAAAGCACCTGCCTGAACGAGGAACCTTCTCGCTGCACCACCGTGTGAACTTACCTATTAAAATACCAAAAGCCCAACATGATGCAAACAACGTGGCCAAACCAGGAAGCAGTGGATCAGGAACTCTGAGAGTCACAATCACTGTTTTTTATTATGGAGCCGGTTTTATAAATGCATGTTAGTCTTCAACAAAGGAGATCTATCTGTGAGGTTGTTAATAAAACGATCTTATCCTGTCATGAGAAGTGTCAGTGGATTTACTTCGATTGGACGCATCCCCCCCCCAGAGATTATGTGCCTGAGGGTTGCTGCTTTAATCACAGACTGGAGCAAGTCCAAAACTTTTTGTACCTATCCATCATTTGGACCCCAAAATATGAGCACACGAAGCCCAGGTTTAAATACCAGTTCACAAAACACTTGTGAAATCTGCTGAAACGTATATATCTGTGTGATGTAAACAGTCCAGAACAAACTGTGTGATCCCTAATCTCCTGATCGTCATGTGAGTGGACGTGAGTTCAGATCCCTTTAAGGACGTTTATCTCCGGAGAACAACAGCAGCTCTCCTCTTCGTGTCTTTAAAGCTGTTTTCTGTTGATCTTCTTCTTTACGTTCACTTACAGTGCGGGGAGGAGGGGCTGACCCAGATTTGGACTCCGTGGGGTGGTAATACGGGAGGTCATGTGACCTGGACACTGACTCCTCAGTCAAAACAAGCCAACTGGAGCAGGTTGAGGGCTGACAGGGGATTGTGGGAACTTGAGGCAGCTTGGTTGCAGGTTTTTCTTTCACTAGTTGTTTAAAAAGTCATGGGCTGTTTTCAAAACCGCCTACTTTCCTAGCAGTACGTACTGATTTGGCCAAAATTTAGTATGTAGTATGTGAACAAGAGCAAAATCTGCAGCATGCCAAAACTACCCGGATGTCGTACTGATTCAGGAACATTTCACAGTATGCATCGGACCAGTCTCCCTCGTGTACTGTTTCCCACAATGCATAGCGC
Organism: Notolabrus celidotus; assembly: GCF_009762535.1. Lineage (NCBI taxonomy): Eukaryota > Metazoa > Chordata > Actinopteri > Labriformes > Labridae > Notolabrus > Notolabrus celidotus. The sequence goes on along the minus strand of NC_048277.1, from coordinate 36,969,650 downwards.
TCTTCCTGCTTCTTCTTTTTTTCCTTTTTCTTTTTTTTCTTTATTCTTGTCTGCATATATATTTCTGGTTTGTGTCATGTTTGTCACAAACTGTCAAATATTAATGCAATTTATTCTTGCAGCAAAAGAAAAGAAAGAAAACTTTTTTCTTCTGTGCTTGTGACTGTGTGCATGAGACCATCACCATCCCTCTTAGAACTCTGGCCTATCTTTTATTGACAGCTAATATCATGTTCTGTAAAAGAGGGCGTGCACACCTAGGTGGACCAAAAAAAAAATAAGAGAAAGTGAAAGAAAGATTACATAAGGATATACAAAGGGACAGGGAAAGAGAAGGAGAGAGAGACCTAAGACACTTAGATGGAGAGGGACCATCTCACCATGATGCCAAAAAAAATCTGTGCGGTGATACTAATGATTAAGCAACCCTTAGTGTCCACAATCATTACTGGAGCTTGGGTCAGAGGGTTGCCGCCGTGCTGGGTTCTATTTGTGTAACAAGACCACCACTGGTGCAGATGATACCACTCGGGTCAGATCAGCCGAGCGGTTCAGCCCAGCACCCGGGCTGCGAGAGCAGTCAGGCCGAAGGATGCTGGGCCCAGGCCAGGGGACAAGCCAAGGACCCAGACCGGAAGCAAACAGGTACCGCCGGGGCACCCAGGGCGACCCCCAGGTCACCCAGCAGGAGGAAAGGGGGGTGAGGGGGGAGAGATCCCGCAGCCCCCACAAGGAACACCTCCACAACACCGCCCCCACAGCCCCCCAAGACAGAGCCAAAGGAGCCACCAGGGCCGAGGGGGCCCAGCACCAGGAGCAGACAGCCAGGCAGCCGGGCAGGACCAGGACCAGAGCCCGCCAACCGGCGCGCCGGAGCGGGGGGAGGGCGTAGGTGGCAGGGCCCCAGCCACGCCCCCTGCCCGCGCCCCGCGACTGATGGACCAGGCCGCGGGGGCATGGAGGGACACCCCAATTTTTTTTCCTTTTTTGACTGGGGGTACTCAGTTTTTAGATGCTTTTTAAATCATAAGTGATGATAAGAAGAAGTTAATCAGTCAGTTTGGCTGTTGTTCCGCTTTCCAAAACCGGAAATCCAGTGACGTCTGGCCCAGCGTACTGCAGACCAGATCCAACAGAACAGTCAGACTACGGACTAAATTCAAACGCAGTATTGTAGGTAGTATATAGCAAGCCGTTTCGAAAACAGCCACAGTGTTGGTTACACTGAGGAAAATGGTATTTCTCCTTTGGAATAAAATGGGAAGAAATTGAGATTTCAGTGAAATTCATTCATTCAATCTTTGTGTTTTCACTTAGAAAGCCCTGACTGTCAGAAGATATAAAAGCAGATGGACACAGTTGAAGATTAGCTGCTACAGAAAGAAATGTTTCTCTATGGAGGTGGTTGAGACCAAAAACAGAGCCAAAAGAGAAAGAAAATTTGCTGTTCACTTTGAAGACTATTTTCAACAACCTAATATTTGTCCTAATAAGTCACTGAGGGGTAAATTTGGAAGTAGTTAGGCAACAATGCGTACCTTAAATGCCGGTCAAATCCCCACCATAGTTTCCAATTATCTATACAATCAATAATCTGCTCACTCTGATACAAACCAAACATAAAGACGACTCAAACTAAACTCAGAGTACTTCAAAATGTCGGGTTTCCTTCCTTCACACCTGGCTCCAATCACCTGGAGCCTTGACGTTATGCTCACCATAAGTGAAGGCTCCCCCTGGTGTTCAGTGTTGAAGCACTGATTAATTCGTATCGCATACAATAATGAAAAACAAAACAAAACAAAAACCTTATTTTGACCTCAATAGATACAAATTTGTAATTTGGGAAACATAACATAGCAAATACTTTACAGAAGGATAACTCTTTAACCTGAAGTTGTTGTTTTCATGCAGGAAAAGAAGCTCTTTGCTGTTTCACACTCGCTCCGAACTTTGGAAATGTCCTGAAATCACTCAGGTAGGGTGCATGTGTGAACGCAAATGGCAGCTGCAGTTCCTTGAGTGTCCACTTGAGGCTGCCTCCTCACGTCAAGGGCTCCTCATTAGGTCCCATGTTAAAAAAGTATCCAGGTCACGGTAGATTTGATGCTTTGTAAGCACAACGACTGCAATGCAAAGAGTGATGACGTCAGAAAACACACCATATATGTTCATATAAAGCATGAAATAAAATATGTACATGATTTAATGTACAATTCATGTATACATGTGGTGCTCTATCCAAATACAGATAAAGATGAGGCTCACATGTTCACCTTACCAACTAAAAAGACGTATTTATGGCCACAAAATCAGTTATTGCTGTTTACAAATTTCCAAATGTGCTCACTTAAAGTTAACAGAGGACAACACTGTATGTGTGGATATATATATATATATTTATATGTATTGTATATATTCATAATACTAGTATATAAAGCAATGAATAACGGAGAAGGGATGGAATTAACAAGTTTTACTACTTCCCACTCATTTTCAGATATGTAAAAACAAGTAATATTAGTGATGATACCATTTATTATTATTATTTAGTTTTATTTTTTACACTTACAAATCAAATCAAATTCAAAAAAATATTTTTGACTGCAAAGGATTGAATTCTAAAGCTTAGAATATCAGTTAAATGATGAAATAAGAATATAAATGTTAGAAAGAGAAGGCTAACATGTATTTTTGTATTAAAGATTATTATTTATAACATTAATAATAATATAATGATGAAAAATAAGGACAGACTGAAGAATAATGAAGAGTTTGACCTTTTCAATACAGCAGATTATTCCCCTCTCCCCTCTGATGAGCCGCAGCACCGCCGTAGTGACACTCCCTCGATCCCTGCGCCTGTCCTACTACGTTAAAGTAGTCCGCGTGATTTGTCGTCGGTTCGGAGCTCGTTTCTTCACCAGTGTGTTCAAATTTCACCATGAACGGGTTCGATGTGACACACTGTGTTTTCTCTGCGTGAATTAATTCTGGTATGAGGTGAATCTGATGCGGTGTTACTTAATGATCAGACGGGGCGGAAGGATCTGTGTAATGTTTGTAAATATTGGCAGCTGTGGGCCAGGAGGAGGAGGCAGAGTGGCGCGCGCTTCCCTGGATGCTGCAGGACTGACTGCTTGTGCTGAAATGACCGGACTGATGGATTTACATGAGATTTCCCCTTCAGAGGACTAGTCTACTCTCTGGGATTTATCACCTGGTTACTCTCTCCTGTGTGTTCTGTATTTCTGAGGGGGAGTCACGAGCAGTATGCTGCTTTCCAAGCTGGACTCCTTGTCTCACATTTCCTCCAGCATGGATCTCCCGGCGAAGCTTCACCTCCAGCAAGGTAAAGAACATTCAAACCGACGACACCCCTGTGTTCCCCCCCGTCCTCTGTGCCACCTCTGTGCCTCCTCTCACTGTGGGACCTGGTTCCTCCATCCTTACCTAACCCCAACCGGTGCGCCTTCACGACAAAACCCCATGCTAGGTCATATCAGGTCACACAATCAGACGGGTCGCAATTTACAGCGGAACACCTTAAGCCAAACAAATCGACTCACTGGCGGGAAAGAAGGATGAAACACATATTTTATTCTCCTTATTTCAACACAATACATTTAAAATGTGTCAAACTGAGGCAGGATGATTACTGTGGTTGTATATTTAAAACATGTCAGGCTTAAGTTGAGTATTGTTATGGAGGATACTGAAGCATCATGAACTGCATGACCTTTAAAAACACACTGTGAGGAGCCATTTTGAAAACCAGGTGTTAATGTTAAATGTGTGTAAGTGTGTTAATATGAAAGATTAATGTGTAAAATGTGTGATGAAGTCACGTTTAAGCGTTAAAGAGAGGCTATCTGAGGACACGGGGACGCTATTGTGCGTCCACCATTTTTAAACGGCTGCCACGAGACCAACAGGGTCACCTGAGGACACCAGGATCCGTATCGGGTCCGTTTGGTGGTTTTTATATATTCTTTGATTAATAATGTCAATTTTAAATCAAACCTCTCACGAGAGGAGCCAGCTTTGATGGATATAAGTTGGATTTACACTCGCAGAGACGCTAAATGAGGGGATACATTTTTTGGCGCAACACTGCAGGGCCTCTAACCGCCCAGATCCTGTTCCTAACGTCTGTTTTATTCTGTTTCACGGTTCTTCAGGTAAAACGGAGAAGCCTCCCTTCGAGAAGCTGTACCGGCTGGGCTCGGTGCTCGGCAGCGGAGGATTCGGCACCGTGTATTCGGCGGTTCGCCTCGCCGACGGGCAGCCGGTAAGAGCGGGGAGACGCTTTGTTTTGATCCCGGTGTCTCGCCGGCACATGGCGGGTTAGTCTCAGCGTCAAGTTAACGGCGGACACTTCCTGTTTCCGGTCAGGACCCTACAAAATAAAAGCCGAGATGAAGTAAAAAACAAAACAAAAAGACATGGCCTCAAAATTAAGATATTACTCTATTGATTGGGGGGGGGGTTCTGTTTTTTTTACAATTCAAGAATGAGTTGAAAGAAGAAAAAATTAAAATTTAAGATGTATACAAATGTTTGAAATGGTGTAACTAAGATAACATATAAGATAAGATATACTTTATTTGTCCTCCATGGGGGGAAATTCTTCTGTTACAACAGCTTACAACACGGGACAGGGGAATACAACAATGTACTAACATAGTTAAAAAATATAATAACAATAATAATAGAAATGACAAGGGTAAAATATAATAAAATAAAGTAAAGTAAAATGAAATGAAATAAAATTATTACAGATATATACACACTATGTACACTTCTATCTGATAAATAGATAAGGTTTGTTATTGCACGATATAAATTGCATCAGGTTATGTAAAAACAAACTAGTGGTAATTACAGGCAGTATTAAAAAATCAGCAGTGACAGGTTGACATAGTGTGTTTATGGTTATGATAGATTAAGCAATATAATAAATAAATAAATAGGGGTATATTAATTAACAGCAATCTTATCCCCATTTAATGATTGTAATAATTGAATTAATTAAAAAATGGACAGTTACTCTAAATAATCCCTAATAAATGGACGATTTATTTATTTGTGTACATTTGTTGTTATGATTAAGTCAGCAATTAAAGTCATCGTCTACAATTTATTTTACTTATAATAATGTTACATGAAGAGATATGAGGTAAAACAAACCTACAAATGTACACAGCAACCTTTAATTTAACCTTCTTTCACTTTAAAATAATATTAAAACATTTATGTAAAAATGAAATAGATATACAAAAAAATATGTATAGTAATAATCCAATATTTTATTTTGTTATTATTTATTTCATTATATAGATGGTAAGTAATGTAGAAACTGTCAAGCTGTGAAAAATCAAGAAACAGTTCAAAAATTAAATAAATAAATACAAACAAAAAAACACAAACTGTCAAACAATTGTCCGTCCCTACTCAGCCCATCTAAAACTTCTTAATTAATGTAGCTGTTTCAGTTTTTCAAACCTCATACCAAACTGCTAATCACTGATCAAACACTTCTTACTAACCACAGTTTTACACAGCTGTTGTATCAAAGCTTATGTTTTGAACCCGTGCTCTTATTTTGAAAGCAGCGCCCAGTCTCACTACTTCCTGTTTCAATGTCTCAGCTGGCTAGCTTGACACACTCCTGCCCTGTCTGGCATGTGGTCTTTGTTTTCACAAAGAACCATGATCCATGCAGCTTTGATCTGGAGGAAAACATGTTGTTTTTTTTCCTCTGGAGCAAGAAGAGTTTTATTTTATTCACAGTTTAACAACAACATCAGAACCTCTAGTGAGAAAATCCCTTTAATTCACCATCAAAGAGAAACAAACAAAGGGCTTTTTGTTATTGTTTACCACCACAGATATTTAGGACAAGTGATGTTTGTTGTGTAACTCTTCTGATGTTATGTTTTTGTTTTCATGCAGGTGGCGGTGAAGCATGTGTGCAGGGAAAGAGTGACCGAGTGGGGCTCTCTGGTGAGATTTACCTCCATTTGGATAAATGTGTTTTTGTGTCTTTTTTTTATTTTTAATTATTATACTTGCTTTTTGTAATCCATGCAGTAATTAAATATTTTACAGCAGCAGAATAACAATATTTTTTATTGTTATTTATCACATTTATTCTCCTGATTTGGTTATTTTTCCTGTAAAATTAAAACTGATGTGTAATTTATTATTTTATCTAAAAATTTTTAGCTAAATTAATAATGAATAGAGACTAAACATTAACTAATAATCAATCAATCAATAATAATAATAATCGATAAATAAATTAAAAGAAATAAAAATAGAATTTAAAATATATATATAAATAATACTACTACTAATAATAATCATCAGTAATAATAATAATTATTATTACTATTACTACCATCACATACAAATCAAATACAAATGAATAAATAAAGAGTTATTATTATTATTATTATTATTATAAGTAATTTATTATTTTCAGTGATTGTTCATGTAAAATAAAAATAATAAAATGTTCACTCTAAAAGATGAAATTAAAACACTTTTGTTCTCTGGTATTCAGTGTGGCACAGTGGTCCCTCTGGAGATTGTGCTGTTGAAGAAAGTGGGCGGGGCTTTCGGTGGCGTGGTGCGGCTGCTGGACTGGTGGGAGCGGGTGGACGGCTGGCTGCTGGTGATGGAGCGCCTGGAGCACGGGCAAGACCTGTTCGATTACATCACGGAGCGGGGCGCGCTGGACGAGGCGGCGGCGCGGGGCTTCTTCCTGCAGGTGCTGGAGGCCGTGCGTCACTGCTACACCTGCGGCGTCGTCCACAGAGACATCAAGGACGAGAACCTGCTGGTGGACCTGAGGACGGGACACCTTAAGCTCATCGACTTCGGCTCGGGGGCGCTTCTGAAAGAAACCCCATACACGGAGTTTGACGGTGAGTCTGATCGTCCTGCAGGAGCGTGAAGCGTGCGACGGTTTGATCAGAGTTATTTTACAGGAGCTGTTTTCAGGAGGAGGAGACCAAACCTGGAGACATTAACCTAACGTGTGAAAGGTTTCAGGTTTCCTCATGTTGTGGACATTTCAGGTTCACGTCTTCCTGCGTTAGCATCAGCTTTACAGTGATTTCCCACTTCCTGTGCGTCTTTTCATGACAGCATCCATGGTGTTACTTCTGTACCTCCCGATCACAGCTGTGCACTGCGAAGCATCTAAAGACCCCTGTCTCTCCCCCCCTGCAGGTACGCGGGTCTACAGTCCTCCAGAGTGGATCCGGCTCCGCAGGTATCACGGGCGCTCGGCCACCGTCTGGTCGCTCGGCGTGCTGCTGTACGACATGGTGTGCGGGGACATCCCCTTCGAGCAGGACGACGAGATCCTGAGAGGACGGCTCTGCTTCAGAGAGAAGGTCTCCTCAGGTGAGTACGAGTGAGGAGAGTCTGAGCTCCGGCTGCACCTGAAAGGGTTCATGTTTGTCATGGATGTGACTGAGATCCTCTCCTCCTGTGTGTCACAGAATGCCAGCAGCTGATTGGCTGGTGTCTCAGCCAGAAGCCGTCTGACCGGCCGACCCTGGAGCAGATCCTCCTCCACCCCTGGGTGACGGGCAGCAGCGGGCAGAAGACGGATACCTGCAGCATCACGCTCCAACCAATCACCGCTGACTCCCCGTCCTCCTCGTCCTCCGGCCAGCAGAGCATCTGATTGGTCGATCGGAGGCTGCAGAGGGCAGGCATGGACTTGATTGACAGCTGTCTTGATGTGTTAGATCGTTTCTCTTGGGACCGCGTAGTCTCGAGACGTGTTAGAGTGTAGCTCTTATAGAGCGCCGTCACCCGTCCTTTGCTTTATAGTGCCTTTAGTTTCATGCCGCCGTGCTCCGCTCCGTCATGGCATCAAACTGCATATCAGGGCTCGTTAACGTCAAGTTGAGGCGCACCGCTTCCCACGTTGAGCGACGCGTTTCCCCCCGAAAAACTGTTGTAAGACTTTTAGTCTCCATTCCTTACGACTGTGGAAATCTCTCTCTCGATTATTTTAACGCCCAATCCTCCTCGCACATCAACAAACACTACACACACAGTCTGAGGCAGTGTGGGGAAACATGTCACTCAACCTGGACTCCCGATCGACGCGCTGCACGCCGTGTTCAGATTCAAAAGACAGAAAGTTAACGTTTATGATGAACACAACTTACTTGAACGCTCGCCAAAAAGATGAACCCTCATTAATCTAACGCCCTGTTTCACTCCCCTCCCTCTGATGGACTCACCCGCTGACATGTGGGATACTTGAAACACACAATCTACTCTCTGAGGACACACACACACACACCCACACCTCTGTGGAGTCTGGTTCAGGACCCCAGACCTGAGTCTCGGCTCAGATACCAAAACTGTTGAACTCTCTGTGGAGTATAAACACTTCTGTCTCTGATCCCTCCGGTTTCATTTGGACTCTGAGAGACGGAGGAGTAACTCTGACTGTCCTCTCCTCTCTCTGGTGCTGCTTCACCTGAACTCGTTTTTGGTTTTTCTCATTGTTTGAAGTCTTTGGATGTCCACAGGAACACACCACCTGAGTGTCAGTGTTGATACCACAATGAGTCTTAGGATCAGACGCGTCTTTTTCCTGTTTGACAGAAACCTCCCTGAGGTTGCTCAGCCGCTCCTCTCTCCGTCTCATTCCCCCCTTTTTTTTTTTTTTTAAGCTCCTCTCATCTGCGTCTCCTCTCCGCCCCTCTGAGTGTAAAATGCACATTCAATGCAAATCTTCAGTTTTATATTTGAGACACATGTATAGCTTTTTCATTTTTTGTATATTTATTTATTTAGTTAAAGAGACATTCCTCTTGTTTATTTATTCGTCTCATTGTCTTATTTTTTTATTCCTCTGAGAACAGGACGAGTTTCAGGGTCCAGTTTGAGTTTTCTGACATCAGGTCCAGAGTTATGACTCGATTCTCAGATTATCAATTCACTCGTTACATTGCTCCGTGTTTTATTGAATTCTGATGAGAAAAATATTTTTTCATGAAAAATGTTCAAATTAAAGCTTTTGTATAAAGTCTGAAAATCTGTGTGATGTCTTCTTTTAGACTATAAAAAAAATCCAACTTCTGTGCAATTTTACTCAATAATGTTAAAATAAGAAATGCTATCTATTTGCCAATAATCGAATAGTTTGAATTTTACAACCAGAGGCAAGTACGAAAAAACTGAAAACATTTTAAAGACGAGGTAATGGTTGCAAGAAGTGGTGACTTCCACTGCAGAGTCATGTCTGTTTTTAATGCAGTGACTTCCACTACAGAGTCATGTCTGTTTTTAATGCAGTGACTTCCACTACAGAGTCATGTCTGTTTTTAATGCAGTGACTTCCACTACAGAGTCATGTCTGTGTTTAATGCAGTGACTTCCACTACAGAGTCAAGTCTGTGTTTAATGCAGTGACTTCCACTACAGAGTCATGTCTGTTTTTAATGCAGTGACTTCCACTACAGAGTCATGTCTGTTTTTAATGCAGTGACTTCCACTACAGAGTCATGTCTGTTTTAAATGCAGTGACTTCCACTACAGAGTCATGTCTGTTATTAATGCAGTGACTTCCACTGCAGAGTCATGTCTGTTTTTAATGCAGTGACTTCCACTACAGAGTCATGTCTGTTTTTAATGCAGTGACTTCCACTACAGAGTCATGTCTGTTTTTAATGCAGTGACTTCAACTACAGAGTCATGTCTGTTTTTAATGCAGTGACTTCCACTACAGAGTCATGTCTGTGTTTAATGCAGTGACTTCCACTACAAAGTCAAGTCTGTGTTTAATGCAGTGACTTCCACTACAGAGTCATGTCTGTTTTTAATGCAGTGACTTCCACTACAGAGTCATGTCTGTTTTTAATGCAGTGACTTCCACTACAGAGTCCTGTCTGTTTATAATGCAGTGACTTCCACTACAGAGTCATGTCTGTTATTAATGCAGTGACTTCCACTGCAGTCATGTCTGTTTTTAATGCAGTGACTTCCACTACAGAGTCATGTCTGTTTTTAATGCAGTGACTTCCACTACAGAGTCATGTCTGTTTTTAATGCAGTGACTTCAACTACAGAGTCATGTCTGTTTTTAATGCAGTGACTTCCACTACAGAGTCATGTCTGTGTTTAATGCAGTGACTTCCACTACAGAGTCAAGTCTGTGTTTAATGCAGTGACTTCCACTACAGAGTCATGTCTGTTTTTAATGCAGTGACTTCCACTACAGAGTCATGTCTGTTTTTAATGCAGTGACTTCCACTACAGAGTCATGTCTGTTATTAATGCAGTGACTTCCACTGCAGAGTCATGTCTGTTTTTAATGCAGTGACTTCCACTACAGAGTCATGTCTGTTTATAATGCAATGACTTCCACTACAGAGTCATGTCTGTTTTTAATGCAGTGACTTCCACTACAGAGTCATGTCTGTTTTTAATGCAGTGACTTCCACTACAGAGTCCTGTCTGTTTATAATGCAGTGACTTCCACTACAGAGTCCTGTCTGTTTATAATGCAGTGACTTCCACTACAGTCATGTCTGTTTATAATGCAGTGACTTCCACTACAGAGTCCTGTCTGTTTTTAATGCAGTGACTTCAACTACAGAGTCCTGTCTGTTTATAATGCAGTGACTTCCACTACAGAGTCCTGTCTGTTTATAATGCAGTGACTTCCACTACAGAGTCCTGTCTGTTTATAATGCAGTGACTTCCACAACAGAGTCATGTCTGTTTTTTAAACCAGAAAGCAGACACAAAATTTATGAATAAACCCTCAATAATAAACCCCTAAATCCTCAGAACCATAAAAACGTCTAAGTGTTCTTCCTCTTCTTGAGTACTGTAGTTCAATATCAAATGCATATATGTATGTTTACCTGTCACTATAAACTAGAGAGAAAGATTTTCTGTGATTTTTCCTTTAGGGTATTTACGGTGACGACAACGACTCCTTGTGGCCGCCCCTGAGAAGACACCTGAACAAGTGAAAAGTAGTGACAGTTAAAGCTAACAAAAATAAATTCAATTATCCTAAAGAAAAATGAAAAATTAACTTTTGATATGTAAATATTTTTTTATTTTGTAAATTTTTTGATGTTACATTCGGTCATTTGTTGCCAAAAGTTTTTTTTAAAAAAAGGCAAAAAGAACAAGGTGTAGCATAAATTAGAGTTTTTATAAAATATGTTTGAAATACACATTTGAATACACGTATGTTTTTCGTGATTAATAATAAAAAAAGTAAATATTTAATCTTTTAAAAAGATTGGCAACGTCATTTTGAACAGGCGCGAGGACAGCTGCTCAGAAGGGTCCTTCAATCATCAACAACGGAGAAGCCCGTGAAATGTATAAACTAGACTTCGTCAATTGTTCATAAACCTTCATAAATACACACGAAGCTGTTATATTTAGACGTTTTCCGCCATAATTATATCAAAAAGACGTGAATATTTAATATTTTAGAAGGTTTGGCATCGTCATTTTGAACAGGCGCGAGGACAGCTGCTCGGAAGGGTCCTTCAATCGTCAACAACAGGGCAGCACGTGAAATGTATGTACTAAACTCTGTTATCGGTTCATAAACGCTCCTTAAACACATGCGATGCTGTTGATTTGGATGTTTTCGTTTAGTTTGGATGTTTATTTGTGTAAATCAGAGACAAACACTGACCTAACATTCAATTAAAACCTCAGACAGCCGTCAAATGTCACGGGTCTTGTGCACTCTTGACCAAACTCCATTCAAATTTAGTACAAAACTAAACAAACAGGTGTGCAGTGTGGTTCAAGTGTCCACAAGTATAACGAAATACATTTTTAGATTTATTTAAAGGTATCTTTTAATTCGGCGTCATAAAATAAATCATAAAGGTGTTTTTAAAAGTGAAATCTTAACTTTTTGGGATTATTCTGGCATTTAATGCATTTAATTGGGATGTCTTAAAGGTACAGTGTACTGAAAGGGGGATATATAATGATATCAGTTAGCCCCGGAAAAGAAGCTCATGTGATGCATGATATGTATGAGCCTTCCTTTATAAAGTAATCTTTATAAAAACATGAGCATGGTGAATAGTTTGTTCAATCTGTGCTACTGTAGAAGTGTTGCAGAGCAAGATGGCGGCCTCCATGGAAGGGGTCCCTCTCCTTATGTAAATATGAAAGGCTCATTCTAAGTTAACAAATATGAATTCATTTTTAAATAAGGTGATTATACACTCACTGAAACATACTTGTGCATATTATATTCCATATCTGTCTGTTCGGCTAAACACTGCTAAATTCTACGCACTGTGCCTTTAAGAGAAATATTATTGATGCGCTTCTACATCAATAATATTATATCTTAGAAACTACAATAGTGAGGAAAGTAAATCATGTCACTATTTTTGCGTGTCTTTCTGCCAGAGGTCAGGATGGGTCGCTCCTCCAAAGACAAGCGGGATATTTATTACCGTCTGGCCAAAGAGGAGGGCTGGAGGGCAAGGAGCGCCTTCAAACTGCTGCAGCTGGATGAAGAGTTCAACCTGTTCACAGGTGAGAGACACCACGGCATCTCCCTGACCTCTTCAGGCTCTTTGAGGCTCCTTACAAGTCTGTCTATGTCTGGCTGTAAGGTCAAAAGTTGATGAATAAGGTAACTTTCTGTCTCAGGTGTGAACAGAGCCGTGGATCTGTGTGCAGCTCCTGGCAGCTGGAGTCAGGTCCTCAGTCGGAAGCTCAGGTTTATTTCACACACATTCATCTGAACCCTTATCATCCTTATATATTCTTCTTGTGGTTCTCAGCTCTAGGTTTCAGTTTATGATTCATGCATTGTTTTCTTTCCTCAGAGGACGGGAGGAAAAGGGCGTAAAGGGTGAGGGAGAAGAGGAGGTGAAGATCGTTGCAGTGGACCTGCAGGCCATGGCTCCTCTTCCGGGCGTCACTCAGATCCAGGGCGACATCACCAAGGTGAGGACACCATGAAGACTCAGGTTACTCAGATCTAAAAGAGAGACACTTGTTAAAGGTAGTATCTTCCTCCTGCTCTCAGGTATCCACCGCTCAGGAGATCATACGACACTTCGAAGGTCAGCCGGCCGACCTGGTGGTGTGTGACGGAGCTCCAGACGGTGAGGCGCTCTTGTCCATCTGTCCTATCCTGATTTCAGTCTTTCCCATGCCCCTGGTAGCCGTGTGTGTTTGTGCTCAGCTGTAAGGAGTAATGTTCTCCTCTGTCTCTGTAGTCACCGGGCTCCATGATGTGGACGAGTACATCCAGGCTCAGCTCTTATTGGCTGTGAGTACAGAGGTGTGTGTGTTCACCTGTGTGTCTGTCTGTGACGTCAGGCTGACAGCTGTTTGTCTCTCTCAGGCTCTGAACATCACGACTCACGTCCTGAAACCTGGAGGCACATTTGTGGCCAAAGTGAGTCCAACTTTATTGAATTCTGTTCAGTGTTTGGTCTTTGTCTGTAATCACAGCTCTCAATTACTAACTGTGTCTGCGTCAGAGGTCAACTCAGCTCATCTTTATTTATGCTGCTCCTTTCGTACATTCAAGCATGCATCCCAAAGTGCTTCAGTAAACAACAGAGTCAGAAAACAACAGCAATAGATAAGAAAAAAACTAGTTAAAATCAGTAAAATGAGAAATAACAGAAAAACAAAATAAAATAAGATAGAATAAAATTATATAAAATAACTGCAAATGAGATAGAATAAAATAAGATAAAATAACAGACAACAATATACAATAAAATAAAATAAAACAAATTAGCAGAAAATAATATATAATAATATTAAATAAAATAATATGAAATAAAATAACAGAAAATCAAATAACAGACAATAGGACATAATAAAATAAAATAACAGACAACAATATACAATAAATAAAATAAAACAAATAAGCAGAAAATAATACATAATAATATTAAATAAAATAATATTAAATAAAATAACAGAAAACAAGTTACAATAAAATAAAGTAACAGACAATAGGACATAATAAAATAAAATAAAATAACAGAAAATTAGATATAATAAAATTAAATAAATAACTGAAAATAAGATAATGATATATAATTAAATAACAGAAAATAAGATCTAATAAAATTAAAATAAATAACAGAAATTAGGATATAAAAATATAAAATCAAATAACATATAATAAGATCTAATAAAATTGAAATTAAATTCATGTTATTACAATAGTTGTAACGGTGATAAATGTGAAATATGCAGTCCAGGGCTAAAAGGAAATTACTCCAAATTAAAAGCCAGAATAAAAAGATAAATTTACTTTGAAAAACAAAGAGAGGTCAGGACAATTAAAAAAAAACCAGTTTCAATCTGTCTTCTTTTTGTGACTTTTGAGTTTTAAAGATATGTAAGGGGTTGAATAAAGGTACTTTAAATCTGCACTCATGGAGCGAGAATCAGCCAAAGGTTGAGATATGTATTGTTTAGATTTTTCAATGTTGTTGTTAATGTTTAGTTTTTCTCAAATTAGAGGAATCTAAGGTTTTCTTCTCCTTAAGGCATTATTTTGTGCAGGGAGCGTCCACAACCTCAGCTTCAGAACGCCTCTCACCAGCGTTTACTGTAGCAAGGATAAGAAAGTATTCCCGCTGCACTTCAATTTCCCTGGGTCTGTTTTAAAATGCTCTGTATGCTTCATACTTGCTTTCATTCAACGACATTTTAACAAGAAACTGTAAAATTATTGATAGAAATCATGTCAGAGCATTATTAATAGCTGCAGCCTTGGAAATTGGAACTCGAAAATACGACTTAAAGCTGGGGTTGGCAGTCTCGGAAAACTAGCATGAATTTGAATGTAGCATTTCCTCAGGACCCCCCCCCCCACACACACATGCACGAGCGCCGCTGACTTGCGACCATATGATGGTGACTGATTCAAAACCGGTCGTCACCAAAACATTATCATAGTGAAAGTTAAAAACACAAACAAACATGGCTGCTGTTAGCACTCACAACTGTCATGCTAGCATTATCCAGTTGTACTGGTGACACGATATCAGGAGAAAAGTTATAACACATATATAACACTGTAACAGCTCTACTGTTTGTTAAACGTGTTCAGTGTAGATGTTCTTAATTCCTACAGTGTTGACGGTCAGTGAAGGCATCAGGAGAGGTGTAGAGTGTGTGAGCGGGAGAGAGGAGAGACAAGAGGAGAAGTTCTTCATTCATTCAAACATTGATTGTTGTTTTGTTGGTTGTCATGGTAACGGCCGACAGTGACCGGTTATTAAAGATCAACGTGTTCACCAATCGGCTCGTCATCCCTACAGCGTCCGGACGGATGCTACGATACATCTACATTTCTGTAGGACTTACTAAATGTCATTAATTCTTCTGCTTGTCAGAGCCCCCGTGGTGAGAGCTTTTAAGACTCTGATCCGGACTACAGTCCTGATCAAAGCCCCTCATGGGGTCAGAGGGGACAGGCCCGAGGTGGAGCGAGAGGGGCAGTCAGTAGAGTCAGGGGAAGCAGAGGCAGGAGACGGGGACTCAGAGTACACGTCGGGGAAATGTACGCTCTGCAGGAGGCGGGCAGAACGGCAGGACGGGATTTGATTGGTTTAAAATTTTGGCACCCAAAAAGGCTGATTGGTTGGTGTTTTCCCAGGTTTACTCCGGCTGTAGATAGCAGCTTTTTTACCTCTTTTTTAAGAACACATTATGTATTGATTACCATCAGGACATAAAGATCATTTTAACCAGTATAACAAAAAGTGGATCTAAATCTGAACACCAACCCCAGCTTCAAGCTTGTCCTACGAATGGAGCTCCGCCATTGCTGTTGACAAAGCTGGTATCAGAAGTCCCGCCCCTTCTTGATTCTGATTGGTCGGTGATTAAGAAGTGACATTGATGAGTGCGGCGGTGTTCCAAAAGTTGAACTGCTTTCGAAATGTAAAGCTCTTTAAATGAAATGTCACCGCCTGTTTGTTACATCCTGACATTCAGCATTGCTTGAGAGTTAAAGATATCTTGGCCATGACTTCCACACACTGTCTGTGGATATTATTACCTCAGGGTGAAAGGTTGTACTCTGAGGTAAACTGAGGCCACAGATCAAACTTCATCACAACATCGAGCCGTCCTGTGTGTCTCAGATCTTCAGAGGGAAAGACGTGACGCTGCTGTACTCTCAGCTGAAGGTCTTCTTCAGCGGTGTCACCTGTGCCAAGCCTCGCAGCAGCAGGAACTCCAGCATCGGTGAGTCACTCAGGAAGCTCTGCTGACCTTGAACAGAGGATAAACCCCGCCCCCAGACTTTTATTTATACACCTTGAACTTCTGTACTTTAAGCGACGAGTCCTATTTTTGATTTTCATCTCATGGTGTTCGCAGAGGCCTTCGTGGTGTGCCAGAACTACTCTCCTCCTGAGGGTTACGTCCCCAACATGTCCAACCCTCTGCTGGATCATTCCTACGGTAACAGCAAACCATAAACACTTATTCCAGGAACACATCCATGCCTTTATAAAGTCTGCTAACATCTCAGTCCTGACTCTGCTCCCTGTCCTTCAGATGTGGACTTCAACCAGTTAGAGGGTCCAAACCGTGTCATCGTTCCCTTTCTGGCGTGCGGAGACTTGAGCGCCTTCGACTCGGACAGAACGTACCCTCTGCAGGTGAGCAGACCTGCAGGTTGATCCTGCTGCAAACGTGTGATCGGTTTGCCTCTGGTGTTGCTCATGTTAGTGAAAGTTAATAACTGTTGTCGAGAGGTTTTGACCAATCAGAATCAAACATCTGACACAACTGAAAGAACAGTAAGAAAGCTGGGTAATAAAAAGCAGCAATGTTCCATACCTCATGTCTGTAAAGGGGTCCTTTAAAATGTTTTTAGACCCCTTATGTGAATCAAAATCTAGTCTTGATAAAGTCTTTTTTGGGGGTCTTAATTGTCGGATTGGTCAAATTCTTAAATTGTGAATAAATGGAAAAGTTCAGTGCACCATGAAATCTACATAACTCATCTGTTAACTTGATTAAATAAGAGTTTTAAGGGAGTCTTATTTAATTGTTCTGTGTTCTCCAGACAAGTTTATGATCTGTAACAGTCGTGGTGATCTTCTCTGTTTTCTCTCCTCAGCTGGAAGAAGGTAAACAGTATCAGTACACCCCACCCACCCAGCCACCCATACGCCCCCCTTACCAGCAGGCCTGCCACCTCCGCAAAAACAACCTGCTGTCCAGAGAGGACGCTCCTCCATCCAGCTGTCAGAGCCGAGACGACACAGAGCAGCCTGCGGAGTCCACCTGATCCCCCCCTACGAGATTTATAGAAATTAAACACACAGACTGTGGACGGTTATTATCAAGAACAGACTCATGCCCCGTTTGATGACATAAAGGAGGCGGGGTTTATGTCGTATACTGCAGCCAGTCAGCAGGGGGAGCTTCAAATGTTTTGGCTTCGCTTTGGGAAGCTGTTGTGATGTCCATCATTTTAACCAGTCTTTGAATTGTCAACATTTTATACTAAGAAATAAAAGCAGGAGAAAATAAGGACCTTGTGAATCAATGATTCTAAGTGTATCGTCTCTTCTTTTAACTCAGGAGACCAGTATCTGGACTTTAAAGTGCCCCATTCTAGCCTGAAAGAGGATTTCAGCTGCCCAACAGTTCAGGGTCTCCTTTGACATATTTTATGTTTTCAATGGGGGACGAGTCAGGACTGCAGGCAGACCAGTTCAGCACCTGGACTCTTCTACTACAGAGCCATGCTGTTGTAACACGTGCAGAATGCGGTTTGGCGTCGTTTCGCTGAAATCTGTAAGGTCTTCCTGAAGACATCATTGTCTGGATGGCAGCATATTGTTCCTAAACCTGTATATATAGTTCAGGATGAATGGAGCCTTCACAGATGTGGAGGCTACCCATGTCATGGACTCTTCTGATCCCCATACCATCAGGGACGCTGGCTTTGAACTGTGAGCTGATAACAAGCCGAGTGGTCCCTCTCCTCTTTAGAGCGGAGGACACAGTGTCCATGATTTCCAAAAAGAATGTCAGATTTTGATTCATCAGACCACAGGACAGTTTTCCACTTTGACTCAGTCCACCTTAAACGGGCACCTGCATCTCTGGACCATGTTTATACATGGTTTCCTGTTTGTATGGTTCAGTTTTAACCTGCATTTGTTGATTCAACGAAAAACTGTGATTACAGGAAGTGATTTTTATCTACAGGGCCTGAAGATCACAGCCATCCAGTATTCGTTTTTGGCCTTGTCTCTTTTATACAGAGATTTGTCATCAAAATCAAATGAAGCATATTTCTTTATATTGTTATCAGGCTGGGGTAAATTGTTTGCATATGGATGACAACTTGCTGTTTTGATATCCACTCATCACATCTGTCAGTTAAAGCTAGGGTTGGTAGTCACGGAAAACTAGCATGAATTTGAATGTAGCATTTCCTCAGTATTCCGTCTAACCCCCAACTCATGTCTCACTCAGCGGTAAGAAAACACCAAAACATTATCATAGTGAAAGTTAAAAACACAAACAAAATGTGCAGGAGGCGGGCAGAACGGGATTTGATTGGTTTCATCATTTGGCTCCTGATGGCAGGGATTGGTTGGTGTTTTCCCAGGTTTACTCCGGCTGTAGATAGCAGCTTTTTTACCTCTTTTTTAAGAACACATTATGTTTTGATTGCCATCGGGACATAAAGATAATTTTAACCAGTATATCAAAAAAGTGTATCTAAATCTGACTACAGACCTCAGCTTAAGGTCTGCAAAGCTTTGTCTCAGCCCCTTCAAACTGTAGCTGCCGCGAAACACATGTAAGCCCATTTAGGCCTATCTCATAGTTATGACTTAGTATCTCATTATTATGACTTGATTTTTCTTTCCTTTTTTTTACTTTTTCCTAAAAAAAATTTTTTTTTAACTGGTGGAAATGGGCTTCCGTACGTTTTCATCATTTTGTCTTATTTTTTATTTTTTTCTATTTATTTTATCTGAGATTAAAGTCAAAATTCTGAGAATAAAGTCAGAATTTTGAGAAAAAAGTCAGAATTCTGACTTTAATCTCAGAATAATAATTTAAAAAATAAATTTGACCTTAAATTTTTTTTTTCAGTGGACCCTAATCCTCTTCCGTATCTTCTTTTTTTTGTAAATCAAGTCCATGTTATTATTTTCACTGAGAGAAATCCCCGGACCGAACCACCGAAAACCCCTCCACCTAAAACCACTTCC
This sequence comes from Notolabrus celidotus, assembly GCF_009762535.1. NCBI lineage: Eukaryota > Metazoa > Chordata > Actinopteri > Labriformes > Labridae > Notolabrus > Notolabrus celidotus. The sequence continues at coordinate 36,950,382 of NC_048277.1, read as the reverse complement.
TGGTTGTCCTTTGTACGCCGTGACGTCATGACGCAAAGACTCACACAACCGCATTGTTGTTGGGGGAAGAGAAGCTCGGGCAGTTGCAGAGCTCTGCCACTTCCAACAGCTTCAAATCAGTAACATCGATCCGTGTTAGTCCCCGACCCGCGTATAGAACCCGAAACCGGTTCCGTCGCCCTGGATACCCGTCGCTCACCTCCAGGAGTTACCGGGTCCAGCGCGAGCCGCGGCCGCCGTCGGATGAGCGGACTGAATGTGGATTTAACTGCCGCTTCGCTCCGCAGGCCGCGCCGCCATTGCTGCTGGATTTATAAACTGAATTCGTGAAAACACCCGAGGTAAGTTCACCCCCACTCTGCCCTCACTGTGTCCACATCACTGGGTCCACTCTGGACGGGGGTCCATCCGAATCCAGTCCTCGTCCTTCAGAGGGAAAGTCCTGTTTAGTGATCTGCTTCTTGTTGTGTTGGTCGCCATCTTTCCTCCCCCCTCAGCTTCATGCTAGCAGGCTAACGCTAGCCCGGTTTGTGGACGGAGTGTCCTAACGCGTTTCCCCCCCCTCTCGGAGGGGTGGCCGCCTGACAGGAGGGCTTCCCCGGGTAGTCCTGGATGGTACCAGACGTGTGGTGGGTGTACAGCTCAGAAAGGGGGCCGTGTTTACCCCACAGATCAACGTTTGGGTTCGGATGAGTCCAGGGAGCTAACGCTAACACAGCCAGGGGAGACGCTGAGCGAGCAGAGAGGCTGCCGAGGTGATTCAACAACACCCAGCTCTCTGCGGCTCCACCAGGCCGAGGAGGGGCTCCACCAGGCCGAGGAGGAGCCCCCCTCACGCTGCCTGTGCTCGGGGTGGAGGGGTGGAGGTGGACTTGCTCGCTCTACATTTGTCTCATTCATGAAGTGGAGCCTGTTTCCGCCCCTTTACTGTGTTACACTGTGCAGCCAACTCACAACACACTGATCTCATTTATTTATTAAGCTGCACACACACACACACACACACACACACAGAGACGCAGGGGCTTCCCATTCAAAGCTGTTTGTTGATCCTCATGTCCCATCTGCTCCTGTGAGGATACAGTTGTAATTGCATTAACATGAGTGAGTAAGATGCACTCATAATACACACCTGAGAGTGAATGAGCCGACAGTGCTGCAGATAATTGACTAAGTGTCCATAATAGTACACACACAGAATACCACACATTCCTGAGATTAGAGCTCAGGTGTCTTGTTTGTCCTCTTTATACTGCTTTTCCACCAAGGTGGTTTCAGGGCCGGTTCAGAGCCGGTGCTCGATTGAGAACCAGTTTTTTATGTTTTTTAATATCAGGGGGGAGGATGCCATGACCAAAAAGATAAACCAAACAAATTTCTGCCATTTTCCTGCAGCGGAAAAATAATGAAGAGAAAGCTAACGGATTCCAAGGCTAAGCAGTGCATCCTTGCGGTTTGGTCTAGGGATGCACCGATCCGATCCTGGTATCGGATATCGGCTAGATCGGACTCAAAAAGCTAGATAGGATATCAGTGACAAAGGGCCGATATATAGTGCCGATCCATGCGGCAGATCAATTCATCTCAGTTCTATGCTTTTCTGTGTTTACAACAGCCATGTGCGCCTCCTACGCCATCAGCGCCGCCCGGTGGAGCATGATGGAGGATAACTACAGAGGCTCTGTAGTTTAGCTGCATGTCACACTTCTTTTGCTAACAACTCCGCCGGAAACTCTCAACATGTGTAGTGTTAATAGTTCGACGGATGGCGGTCGCGCTGAAAAATATAATGGAAGCCCAAAGGAGGAAGTTTACGTCAGCGGTAGCCGACTGCAAAGAAGGAAGAAACCTTCTATTAATGGATTCAAAGTGCGAAAAAACGGACAGGTTATTGGATTTAATTGTTCCGGATCCTTGAAATGAAGGGATTCAGGCCTCTGGTTTAGCACTTAGAACCCAGGTACAGTTCACCATCAAGTCAGAAAAGCCTGAAGTTACCAAAACATGATTCTATCCTCACATTAAGGAATAGAGATTGTCAAAACAATACCAGGATCGGATCGGATTGGTATCGGTAGATACCAAAGCCCAGGTATTGATATCGGTATCGGGACCTAAAAAGTAGGATCGGTGCATCCCTAGTTTGGTCCTCGCCATCGTTGTTATTGTCAGAAAAGCGGTCACGGACGAGGTCGTCATGACGAGGCTCCCTCACGGGCTCGTGTGGGTGGAAAAACAAACTGGTGCAGAGTTAGTTACAAACCATCGCAAACACCAGCCCAAAACTAGAACCAGGTCTCTGTTGGTCGAACTTTAACACCAACAGCGACTGTGATGACTAGGGGTGTAACGGATCTTTTTAACAACGATGTGATTCGTATCTTGATTCGTGGTTACTGATACGATTAAAGGACGATATTGATTCATTTAGAACGATCCGATCCAAAACGATTCAGTGACTTGAAATCAATTCAGTAACTTTTTAGCCAAAAATTCAACCAGAGTGACTGAGGAATACATCCTTTGATACTGGACAGTCCTAGATTCCTGTTGTTTCTTGTAAGGGAATCAGGTATCAATTAATTATGGATATAAACAAACAAGTAAACAACAATTAATGAGCCACGTTTTGTCCTGCAACATGCTGGTGTGGCCTGAGGCTTCTGCAGAGCTGATGTTACCTTGATGAACGCTGTAAGAGGCGCCTGGACGGCCGGCGTTGTGTGAAATCCCATGGCGCCTTAGTAGGTGGTTGGATAGATTTGTGGTGTTGCCGTGGTAACTTTACTTGACCTTTACATATCCTACAAACAGCGAGCGACTTATTTAGAACATCTCCGTCTTTGCTTAAGCCAAAGTGTTTCCACACGCTGGACCGCGATGGTGGCTTGATCATTCCTCACTCCCTGGCTTCTCCTCTGCCGTCCGCCATGATATGTTTTGTTGTCTGCTGGCGCGTGGCAATGGCGTCACAGACAGGCAGCCTGAATTGAGTAACGTTTAACGTTTTTATCATTAAAAGTGTAAAAAAAAAAACCCACATCCATATAAAGTCTGCCGAGCTTAAATCCAATGTGTTATTTCCTAGTATCAATACAATCGATTTATTACCTTTTAAAATGATGTTAGATCGATACATGTCGTCTGGAAGGCCAACTTGCCGAGCACAGATCGATGTAGTCGGATCATAGGAATATAAATGGATACATCGATGTAGTAGATGAATCGTTACACCCCTAGTGATGACATTGTATTGAAAAACATAATCTTTAAGATGGACTCGGTCCTCTTTTGCAGCAATAACAGCTTCCTCTCTTCTTGGAAGGCTTTCCACAAGACGAGTGTTTCCGTGGGAACGTGTGCCCGTTCTTTCTGAAGAGCGTTCATGAGCTGAGGCACTGAAGGAGTACCGCTTCAGTTTTACCCCTTTCCGAGAGTTCTCAGTGAGGTTTAATCCTGAAAGACATGTCGCTGTTAGGAACCGAAGTTCTCGTGTCTTATCAAATCCACAAATCTTGGAAAAAATAATGTAGCTATCTCTAACTCTTCAAGGACAAATAAGAAAAAAACCCTGTGCTCTAATCTAAAAGAGGCATCAACAGTCTCTTCTCTGGCCTCCAAAGATGTCACTCGCGCCTTCTGTGTCCGTCAGAACCATTGGCTGTGGTGTGCATTCCTGTGCTTTAGGGTTAAAGGTGTAAAGTTATCCATCAATCTTCAATGGTCAGAGTTAGGAGTCAAGCCTGAGTGGTTGGGGTAAGATGGTGGGCAAGGCAGAGAGTGTAATCGGGCCCAAAGGTTATGGTTAGGTACATAGCCAACTGACCAGTACCAGGGTTAGGGTTAGGTACACAACCCACGGACCAGTACCAAAGGTTATGGTTAGGTACACAACTTACGGACCAGTACCAAGGGTTAGGGTTAGGTACATATCCCACGGACCAGTACCAAGGGTTAGGGTTAGGTACACAACCCACGGACCAGTACCAAGGGTTAGGGTTAGGTACACAACCCACGGCCTAGTACCAAGGGTTAGGGTTACGTACATATCCCACTGACCCATACCTAGGGTCAGGGTTAGGTACACAACCCACGGACCAGTACCAAGGGTTAAGGTTAGGTACACAACCCACGGCCTAGTACCAAGGGTTAGGGTTAGGTACATATCCCACTGACCCATACCTAGGGTCAGGGTTAGGTACACAACCCACGGACCAGTACCAAGGGTTAAGGTTAGGTACAAAGTCTTTCGGCTGAAAACCGAAAATTCACTTTTGGGCCATTTTCGGCTGAAAATATTCGGTGGCCGAATTTTCGGTGCATCCCTAAGGTACACAGCCCAGTGACCAGTACCAAGGGTCACAGTAAGGTACATGGCCCCCTGACCAGTACCAAGGGTAAGGGTTAGGCATTCAGCCCAAAATACATAGATTAGGTTTTGCATCAGAAGTTCAACAGAAAATGCAATACAAATACAAGCTAACCGGTTGCTACATGCAGTGTGAAGGTCGGCAGGATATAAAGATAAAATGCAATTTGCAAAGACGTTTCAATTTGCAACATCAATAAGATCGATTATTGAAATCTGCGTTTGAGCTGTAACTTTGCACATTAACGTTGTGGATGTAGACCGACAAAAACAATGGAATATAAGCGGACTGACCTAATGTTCCCTTTTCATTAATTCATGCATGTAGTGCTTTTTGGCATTCAGAGATCATCTTTAAGTATTGAAACTTGTTGAGTATTAAAACTTTATCACAATAATCACATACTAAATATGTTGGCAAAGATCTGTTGGGGCAACAAAGCCTGAGCTTGACCATGTGACAGACTAAACTGTTGCTTGGTTTCATGCTGCACTGCTGAGATAAATGCTTACTATAGACAAGAGAAGGCCTTGTAAGATTACAGTGTGTGTAGACGTGGTGTCTTCCACCTCCCGCATACCTGTAGAACACTGTTGTTCTTTCTCTTTTGATTGTCTATAACTGAGGGGTCACATCTTTGTAAACATACATTAGATGCCTGACGTGAGACAGAGCCTGCTCTGTGTGCTGCTTGTTGCTTCACAGAAAGAATTAACAACAAATGTTTTTGATGTTGAGCACTTTCTGCCTCATTACACCAGTGACTCTGTTTTCTGTTGTCAGGGTCTTTGCGGTTTCAAAATGAAGAAAAAAAGTCGACATCACCGCCCGGCAGTGCTGAAGAGAGACTCCTCTCCCATCAAGCCGTCACCCAACAGGGAGACGCTGACGTACGCAGAGGCGCAGCGGATAGTCGAGCTGGAGGTGGACGGCCGAGTGCACCGGCTCAGCATCTACGACAAGCTGGATGTAATCAACGACGATGACCCCACGGCTCAAGAGATCATGGAGTGCAACAGCAACAAGGAGAACAACGAGAAGCCCCAGCAGGTCCTGGTGCGCTCTGTGCGCCTAAAAAACAACCAGCAGAAGAAGAACGCTGCGCTCACCGCTGCACACGGAGGCAACGGCACACACGGCAATGCCAGCGGCCTGTTAGAGCCAAAGGTTAGAACGGTTGAATACAATCTGCCGGTGGTGCCGAGGAGGCCCGCAGCTTATTACAAATATATGGAGAGGACGGAAGAGGAGCTGGACGAGGAGGTGGAGTACGACATGGACGAGGAGGACTACGCCTGGCTGGAGCTAATCAACGAGAAGAGGAAGAGCGAGGGCGTCAGCCAGGTGTCGCACAACCTGTTTGAGTTTCTCATGGACCGCTTCGAGAAAGAGTCGTACCAGGCCACTCAGGGTCAGAGCGACCTGCAGTCACTGGTGGACGAGGACGCCGTCTGCTGCATCTGCATGGACGGGGACGGAGCGGACAGTAACGTCATTCTCTTCTGTGACTCGTGCAACATCGCCGTGCACCAGGAGTGCTACGGCGTGCCGTACATCCCCGAGGGCCAGTGGCTGTGCCGGCACTGCCTGCAGTGTCCATCGCGGCCCGCTGAGTGCGTCTTCTGTCCGAACCGAGGCGGAGCCCTGAAGAGGACGGACGACGACCGCTGGGGTCATGTAGCGTGCGCTCTGTGGGTGCCTGAGGTCGGCTTCTCCGACACAGTTTTCATCGAGCCCATCGATGGCGTTCGTAATATTCCCCCTGCACGCTGGAAGCTCACCTGCTACCTTTGTAAAGAGAAAGGTGTCGGGGCTTGCATCCAGTGTGACAAGATCAACTGTTACACAGCCTTCCACGTCAGCTGCGCGCAGAAGGCCGGCCTCTACATGAGGATGGAGCCCATCAAGGAGGTGACGTCGTCCGGCGCCTCCACCTTCTCTGTGAAAAAGACATCGTACTGCTGCAGCCACACCCCCGAGGGCTGCGACCGCCGGCCTCTGAGCATCTACGAGGAGCCCCATCCCAAAAACGGTGCCTGCCACAAGAGGGCTGATAAGAGGGGGAAGTCTCGAGCCAAGGGCTGGCAGAAGAAGAAGAGTAAGAGAGTGGAGCCGGAGCCAGAACCTGAACCTGAGACCCCAGCCAACACTGGACCCAGTATCACTGTTTCAAGGTAGACTTGCATTTCAAGTCATTCTTACAAAATTGGGGCCCCTCCAAAAGCAGGAGGAGATGTTTAGCCTCACATTCACTATAAATGATTTAAAGACTCCAATCAAATGTGTAAAACTTCTTGTTTAAAGTTTGTTTCTCTCTTCTAAACATCTCTGTCTGTCTCTATCCATCAGCTTCGACACCATCCTGAACCAGGTGGCGGTTCAGAGGAAGCGTGTCTTCGTGGAGCGGGTGTTTAGTTACTGGGTGCAGAAGAGGCAGTCGAGGAACAACGTGCCGCTGATCCGCCGGCTGCAGGCCACCCCTCAACCGCCCAAAATCAAACCGGTGGTCAGTGCAGATCGCTCTCTCTGGATTCTGAACGCAGCGTTTAAAGTTCTCAAGTCGTTCTCACTGAAAGTAAACTTGTTTGTCTGCAGGACCGCGTGGAGAGCAATCAGGCGCTGAAGGAGCAACTGAAGGAATGGCACCGCCTCCGCCACGACCTGGAGAGAGCTCGTCTGCTGCTGGAGCTCATCAGGAAGAGAGAGAAGCTGAAGAGGGAGGAGGTAGAGTCATTTCATCTTTTACCTTTATCCACGAACTGCTGAGTTTTATTTGCCTCACCTACCTTTCCAATTCTTCCCTGTGGTCCTTGTTCCCGTGCGATGATACTTTGTGTAACGGTTGTCGTTCTGTGCGTCCTCCGTCAGATGAAGCTGCAGCAGTCGGCGCTGGAGGTGCAGCTGACTCCGTTCAACATTCTGCTGAGAGCTGTGCTCCAGCAGCTGCAGGAGAAGGACCAGTACAGCATTTTCACTCAGCCTGTCAACATCAAGGAGGTCTGTCACCATTTATACCTCAGTCGATTTCACCTCTACTGTCGATCAATAACACTCCAGTGTCCTGGATGCAGCAGGAAAGTCCTGGGAAGTGACTGAATAGAGCAAAGTCCATAACATCTGTGAAATCTCAAAGCTTAAAGGTTCACTTGCCTCTGAAGTTTTAACCTGTCCCCTCTAACTCGTCTCCTCTGTCTCCTGCAGGTCCCCGACTACCTGGACCACATTAGGAACCCCATGGACTTCTCCACCATGAGGCAACGCATCGACGCCCACGAGTACAGAAGCCTGGAGGATTTTGAGGGCGACTTCAACCTCATGATCTCCAACTGTATGTCCTACAACGCCAAGGATACGTTTTTCTACAAGGCAGCTCAGCGGATGCTGGACCACGGGGGAGTGATCCTCCGCAGGGCCAGCAGAGAGGCCGACAGGATCGGCTTCGACTTCCCCAGCGGGCTACATCTACCGGAGGCCCCTAAGCCGGAGCCTCCGCCCCGGTTCTCCTGGGAGGATGGTGAGTTTTTATGAAGAGCATCTGTCCGTCAAAGTAAGATAGAAAAAGTGTTGTTGTGATGTGACCCTCTCTCTCTCTCTCTCTCTCTCTCTCTCTCGCAGTGGACCGCATACTGAGCCCCTCCTACCGTCAGAAGACCCCTCTGGAGGACCAGCTGAAGGAGCTGCTGGAGAAGCTGGACCTGAGCACGGCCATGAAGCACAGCCCGTCCCGCAGCAAGAGGCTCAAGCTGCTGAAGAAGAGCATCACGGAGGTCCGCAGTGAGATCAACCTGAAGAAGCCCCACCGCTCGAAGACCACGGTCACTCCAGAGACCAGCTCCCCCCCCACAGAGTCCGAGGAGAAACCACTACCAGAGCCTCCCACGCCGGCGCCGCAGGAGGAGGAGAAGCCTTTACCTCCACCAGCGTTTGAGCTGCTGACCTCCCTGTCAGCCCTCGACACATTGCCGAGCGACCCGGGTCCCCCTCTGAAAACCCGCAGATCCAGCGTGGACCCCGTTCCCATGGAGCTCGATGGCAACAAAGACACTTCTACCTCAGTGCTCCCTTCGAACACCCCGAACGGGCACATCCTTGACCCGCCGCTCCTCAACGGGAACCTCCACACGGAAGCCTCCGGCACCTGCAACCGACGGACCAACAACCTGTTTCGCAAGTCCAAGAGTGCCAGCCCTCAGAAACCCCCCAAGACCCCAGAGGCTACTTCCGCACCCACGTCACCCCTGGGTGCAAAAACCTTCCTGTCTGTGGTCATCCCTCGCCTGGAGACGCTCCTCCTTCCGAAGAAGAGGAAACGCAGCTGTAGTGCCGACGCCGAGGAGGACGAGGAGGAGTCGCCGATAAAACGCCTCGGCACAGGTAGAGCAGCGCTCTCTGACTCTCTCCTGTCTGAGAGTTTGAATCCAAAGAGTAACATCGCTTTTGTTTTCCAGGTATTGCGAATGGTTTTGTGGTTGAAGAGGAGGAGGAAAATGAGGAGGATGTCTCTCCGTCTCCTCGCCTGCTGGAGCCTCGCCGGCGCTGTGCCTCTGAGTCAAGCATCTCCTCCAGCGGGAGCATCCTCTGCAGCACCAGGTGAGACCGAGAGGACAAACTCAGAGCCGTACACTCGAGAGGATTCTGACCTCTTCACCAATCAATCAATCTTTATTCATAAAGCGCCAAATCACAATAAGTGTTCTCCTCAGACTCTTTCCAAACAGAGCAGGTCTAGACCGTACTCTATGTTCTATTATTAACAAAGACCCAACATCAAGACAGGATCAGATCCAGTCCCATCTTACAGACAGGACTCAGTCTGATCTCATCTTAATCCACCATGAGCAGAGCACTTTGCAACATTTAGCAAGTTACAGTGGCAAGGACAAACTTCCTTTAACAGGCAGAAACCTCCAGCAGGACCAGACTCATGTTAGACACACATCTGCTGAGACCGTGTTGGAGAGAGGGATAGAGGGAGATGAAGAGAGAGAGAGAGATGATAGTGGGGAGACGGATAGTAGTAGTTGTAGCAGCTGGAGTCTGGCACGTCCACAGCAGCAGAGATCTAGAGGAACCTACGAGACAAGGGAGCTCAGGGACTCCAGAAAGGTCTATGGTTAGTAACTTTAATGGGACAGGAAGAGTTAAAGTAAGTGACAGGCAGAGAGATGAGAGAGAGGGAAGGACAGGATCATAGTGTTTTAGTTCCACCAGCAGTCTAAGCTTATAGCAGCATTTAGCAAGTTACAGTGGCAAGGACAAACTTCCTTTAACAGGCAGAAACCTCCAGCAGGACCAGACTCATGTTAGATGTTAGACACACAGTTGCCTCAACTGAGTTGGGGGTTGGAGAGAGGGACAGTGGATAATAAAAGAGAGAGAGAGATGATAGTGGTGAGACGGATAGTAGTAGTTGGAGCAGCTGGAGTCTGGCACGTCCACAGCAGCAGGTCAGAGCAAACCTACGGGACAAGGGAGCTCAGGGACTCCAGAAAGGTCTATGGTTAGTAACTTTAATGGAACCGAGAGAGTTAAAGTAAGAGACAGGCAGAGAGAGGAGAGAGAGGGAAAGACAGGATCCCAGTGCGTCAGTCTAAGCCTATAGCAGCATAACTAAGACCTGGTCCCAGCCTGAGCTAGCCCTAAATATAAGCTTTATCAAAAAGCCACACAAATGCCTCAAACTCCTCCTGTCCTCGCTCTCCTCTCCCTCAGCACCGTCACAGTGTCTAAAAGCGGGAAAGGGCGGCCCGCAGCTCGACGGAGCACCGTGGACGACAAAAGCACTCTGATGACCTGCATCGAGAACGGAGAGTTCACCGCAGCTGCCAAGATCTCTACAGGTGAGCCGAGCGTCTGTCCTCTCTGTGCCGGCCTTCACACCATGCACGGAGCCTCACAGCCTGATCTGGCCGAAGTGATCCACTGCAGCATTTAGACCTTAACGTGAAGAACTGGGCCCGGATCTTAAACAAAGTGTAAACAAACACAGAGGAACCTGCAGACTCACACACTCAGTTAAAGACCCTGAATGCCTCACATGCACACTTTAATGAGACTGTGTGTTTGGAGGAGTAGATTTCTCTTCCTACTTTAAGAGATGTGTGTGTGAGTGAGTGTGTGTGTGTGTGTGTGTGTGTGCAGACTGGTGGTGCTCTGTGTCTGTTGCTGTGAACACTTCATAACGTGCTTGTCGTTGTTTCTGTAGAGGTGTGGAAGCCCCCCGCTGCTTCTCCATTTGTTCTGGAGCCTCTTAAACTAGTTTGGGCTAAGTGTAGTGGATATCCCTCCTACCCCGCCCTGGTGAGTGAGTGTCAGTGCTCTCTGTGTCTCATTTCCCATCTGCCCCTCTGCCATTGTGCGTGCCGTAGCTCGTGATTTGTGCTCACAGCCATGCAGCAGATGTCAGCCGGGCCGATCGTGGACCGCTCATCGCGTGTGTGTGTGTGCGTGCGTGCGCGTGTGTGGAGTCAGCCGCTTCGCTCAGAGCGTGTCGGCTCGACTCGGCCTGGCATGCTTGTGTCTCTTGAGTGCGGGCTTCTTCTCTCCGGCTGCTGCCACCCGGATGTTCTCCATCTCGTCTCTGGCGTGGGAGCGGGGTTCACTCATTCTCTGCCTCTCTCTCTCTCTGTGTGTTTTCCCCGGTCCTCACAGATCATGGACCCCAGAGCTCGGAGGACGGCGTGCCAGCACAAAGGGGTGGAGCTTCCCCAGCCGCCACAGGACGTTCTCAGGGCCGGAGAGCGGATGCAGTTCAGGTCCGAAGAGAAACTCTTCCTCGTCCACTTCTTCGACAGCAGACGCAGCTGGTGAGGAGGTCACGAACTCATGCTGGAAAGAGCTTAGTGGTTAAATCCAAAGGTTACTGTCTGTGAGTCAGCGGCACAGGCTTCATCTCTTACCCATGATCCTTTGCTGCCTAGAAAAACAACAACTAAAGATCTGAGATATCCAAACATCAGGGCCCGTATGCACGTCCAGCCATTAGCTATGAAAACGGGCCGTTTGTCCTAGAAAGAAATGGATCAGCGGTCTGCATGAGCCAGGTTAACGCCCCAACAAAGCATTACATTTAATGGAGGTAGACCCCAGCAGGATTACCTCACCTGTTGGGCTGTTTAAAGGATGTGTCAGTCAGCACAAACGTGAAGTTCTGTCCCACCTGGCTCACCGTCAGGCTGTCCATGCTGAAGGGGAAGCAGAACTTACTGTGTTCAGAGTTCCCCAGTCTGTGTAACCTGCAGGATACTGTCGTTTCACCTCCGGCCCTGAGGTGTGAACTCCTGGCTGTGAAACCTCCAGAAAGACCTCCAACGTGGACTCAGGGCTCTCCTTGATTCGGGACCCCATCCTGGTGTGTCAGCCCGCCGCGACTGTCCGCGAAGCAGCGGCACAGGCTTCCTCACTTACCCATGATCCTTTGCTGCCTAGAAAAACAACAACTAAAGATCTGAGATATGCAAACATCAGGGCCCGTATGCACGTCCAGCCATTAGTGATGAAAACGGTCCGTTTGTCCTAGAAAGAAATGGAGCAGCGTTCTGCATGAGCCAGGTTAACACCCCAACAAAGCATTACATTTAATGGAGGTAGACCCCACCATTACAGGTGCTAACAACAGGATTACCTCACCTGTTAGGCCGTTTAAAGGATGGAGGACATCGTGATTATGTGTTACCGTTTAAGACCAAATATGAGAAGACAACAGATATTTAGGGATCGAACGGATCCTTTGGAAAAGTATGACGATGTTGAAATATACAGCAAATTTAGATTTAGGAGACGCCACATAATTCTGAGGTAACCCTCAGCAACACTGTGAAGTGGATCCTTCCCAAACAACTCCGTTAACAAGTCCTCATCCTTCAATGGGGGGACAGGTGGTCCTCCACCTGGACCACGTTGGTGGCGGTGCTTGTTGCTCAAAGCCGCTTTCATATTGCTGATTTTATTTCGTAGGTCTTCTACTGAGCGTGCTCAGAAACACCACACGCATTGACCAGGTTCAAGATCTGAAGCCAGACTTTCCCTTCCTCCTTGTTTGTTCTCTTTGAGGATTGACTTGCTGATAACAGATGTTTGTTCATTCTAGATTCTAAAAATCAAATGTCAGTTTCTTCTTGATCTTCTCTCAGTCACAGCGGCACCTACTGCTCGCCATGTTTATTGTTGTTTATGCGTAGTAGGCATGCACTGTTTGAATTTGTTGGATCAGGGTTTTCCAGGAGGTTCCCCGGACATATGACGTTTTGCACCAGCCTCGCTTTCATGGCGCAATTAGTTAATTGGATGATTATTTGCACGGCCAAATGGGCCGTTCCATAACAGTACGTGAAGACTAATGGTCCCGTTTGTGTGATGACTGGACGTGCATACGGGCCCTGGTCTTTAATTTTCCCTTCAGAGGGTCACCTCTCGTCTCTTCTTTATGAAGACATGATGGATAATCAGGAGCAAAGATGGGATGTAAAGATTTGAATCAATTCACAAGAAATACCTCGTCATTGTTAATAATAGTAAGGTCAAATAAAGGGAAGTTTTCAGAGAATAAGAACTAAATGAAGGTGGCGTGTCCACTGCCAATGTTTTTTGTGCTGGGAGCGCCCACAACCTCAGTCTCAGAGCGCTTATCACCAGTGTTTACTGTTACTAGGTAACAAAAGTAAAAAAAAAAAAAGGCACTTCCGTATCCAGTCAGGTCTGTTTTAAAATGCTCTGTATGATTCACACATGCTTTCATTCAACTGCATTTTAACATGAAACTGTAAAAATATTGATAGAAATCGTGTCAGAGCATCAGCAGCAGCTCTAAACCAGGAAGTCACATCTCGACAAAGCGAGTGTGAGGACTTTTCTCCTCCTCACGGACCTCTGTCACTGTGTTGACAAAGATGATTGCAGAAGTCCCGCCCCTTCTTGATTCTGATTGGTCGGTGATCAAGATAACATAAGATAAGATATTACTTTATTGATCCCCCGGGGGGAAATTCAGTCAGTGGTCAGCATGGTGCAGTCTGTGGCCTCCGTTACTGTTCAACAGTCTGATGGCGGTGGGCACAAAGGAGCGCCTGAAGCGTTCAGTCTTGCACCGTGGTGGAATGATGCGTTGACTGAACGAGCTCCCCATCAGCCACAGCTCATCATGGAGAGGGTGAGAGGGGTTGTCCAGGATGGCTCGCAGTTTGTCCATCAACCTCCTCTCAGCCACTGACTCCACACTGTCCAGCTCTAAACCAACCACAGAGCGAGCCTTCTTTACCAGCTTGTTGAGCTTGCTGGCCTCACCCGTCTTGATGCCTCCACCCCCAGCACGCCACAGCAAAGAAGAGAGCACTGGCCACCACAGACTGATAGAAGGTCTTCAGAAGCCTGCTGCAGACACTGAAGGACCTGAGGACCTGAGTAACATTGATGACGGCAGTGTTCCAAAAGTTGAACTGTTTTTAAACTGAGAGCGCTCAGAGCGCTGCGACAAAAATCAGCTGACGCTTAGAGCGTTTTTGCGCTGGCAGTGGACACGCCCCCGAACTGTGGCGTCCCTGAAGTAAAGAGAAGAAGCTTCTCTGTCCGTCCCGCTCCACCCTGACACTCTCTCTCCTCTCTCCTCTCTCCTCAGGCAATGGCTTCCTAAATCCAAGATGGCGCCGTTCGGGATCAACCAGACGCTGGACAGAATCAAGCTGAAGGAGGCTCGCTGCTCCTCTGTCCGAAAAGCTGTGCAGCTCGCCTTCGACCGAGCCATGGACCACCTGACCCGCGTCGGCAGCGAGCACCAGCTGAGTGCAGACCTCGCCGCCGCTGCAGATTGAACTCCTCCTCCTCTCATCCTCCCATCATCCGTCTCTCCTCTTTCAGCCTTTTGTTTCAATCACAGCAGAGCAGCTCAGTCTCTGCCTCATACGCACAACAAAAAAACACACACACACACACACATCATGTTTACCATATCCTGCTAACTGGATCGTCTTCATGTCTCCCCCCCCTTCTGTCTGATATACTGTAGCTTGTGACGGCCATCTTGTTTTGTCAAAGAGCTATGCAACGAAAAACGACTCGGTCATCGGGTGCAAAAAGTCGAGAGAAAAACAAAATCATGCCTGGGCTATGAGGACCGAAAAATCAGGGGTCTCAACCTGTTGAATGTGTCAGAGTTTGACCTCTGACCTCTTTTAAATGTGCTGCAAGACTGCTGCGACAGCCTCACTGCCACCGACATGTCCATCAGCGTGCAGCGGTGCGGCTGCAGCAGCTCCTGTAAATATCCTGTACAAGGCCTGACACTAATTTATTCACTCCCTCAGTTTGTTTGGGTACATGGTGTTCACATATTTATACAGTCGGAGGTGATGATCCACGTCCTCGCTGGCACTGACGCTGTCGGCCTTTTTTTTCCGCTGGTGCTATCTCTACACGGAGAAACAACAAACATGCATACTGTAACGAACGTTTTTATTTCAGCTCTTTTTTTACCGTTTTTGTAACTTATTGAGTTCTCAAGCTTCACGTTCTCTCGTCTCTGGCATTAATTTTTTCGTGTGTTCGCATCTGTTTTTTTTTTTTTTTTTACCTGAATGTTTTTACTGGACTACTTCGACATTTTTTTTTGGTTTGTACATATTTATATAAAATCTATATAGAAGCTCTCAAAAAGTTTAAAAATGCCGAAAGTGCATCATTCACACCGAAACCAAAAAAAATCTGCTGCCCACAAGGTTCCCACTAATGTGTTTTTACAGTTGTGTTTCAGCCTTTCTGTTTGCGTGCTGTGATGAGTTTGAGTCTTCTGTCATCTTTTTCACCTGAACTGAACTGAGCTACAGTCAGCTGTAGGAGAGAAGAGAATGTGCCTGTACTAATTTATTGTAAAGCAGAAAATGTATATGCATTACTTTATAGAGAGAGTATTGTAAGAAAATACTACGGGCACACGAGGAGCCACATGTAGAGGCGCCTCTTCTTCTGTTGTTTTGTGACCTTTTTTTTTATTTTTTATTCTTTGGATCAATAGCATTAAATCTGAGAGGTGAGGTGATAGTGTTTGATGTTTTATTTTGGCGGGGTAGGGATGGGTAGACTTCCTGTTTTGTTTGGCCCCTCTGGATGTGGATGTTGTGTGTGTAAATAGATTTGGTACTTTAGCTGATTCTCTGGGAAAAACCACAGTTATAGCCAACGGGAGCCGACCAGCCGACAGCAGGCCGGTGGGATTTTTATACTAAAACACTGAAAAATTAAAATATGTTATTGAATCACCATCATGAGTCTCCGGATTTTATTATTACAACTATCTTCAATATGGTCGTATTTCTTTGTATTTTTCTTTTGCTTCTTTTTAACTAATTTTATCGTTTTAAAAGGTTTTTTTCTCAATCAATCTTTATTTATATATCGCACCAAATCACAACATGAAGACAGGAACAGAAAAGCCAGGGAGACAAGTAGAAGGAAAGAGAACAGAATAAATGTTGAAGGAAAGGATGGGATAAGAAAAGGAGACATAAAGGATGAAGAAACATGGAAAGAACAAAGACAGAAAGAAGGAAAGAAAGCTGAAAGGAATGAAAGAAAGAAAGAAAAAATTAATGGATAAAGGAATGAAAGAAAGAAAGGAGAAAAGAAAGACTGATAGACAGACCCATATAAAGGAATCTACATTTACAGCAGCAGGCCGGAGGAACCCACGAGACAAGGGAGCTCAGGGACTCCTGAAAGGTCTATGGAAACAGAAAAGTGAGGGAGACCAGTAGAAAGAAAAAGAACAGAATAAATGGTTAAGGAATGACAGAAAGAAAGGACCGGATAAGAAAAGGAGACATAAAGGAATGAAAGGAAAATGTAGTAAAAAACAGAAAGAAGGAAATAAGGAATGAAAGGAAAAAGGAATAAAAGAAAGAAAGAAAGGAAGAAAGAAAGGAAAAAGGAATTAAAGGAAAAATGAATAAAAGAAAGAAAGAATGAAAGGAAAAAGGAATAAAAGAAAGAAAGAATGAAAGGAAAAAGGAATAAAAGAAAGAAAGGAGAAAAGAAAGAATGAAAGACAGACCCATATAAAGGAATCTACGTTTACAGCAGCAGGCCGGCGGAACCCACAAGACAAGGGAGCTCAGGGACTCCAGAAAGGTCTATGAAAACAGAAAAGTCAGGGAGACAAGTAGAAAGAAAAAGAACTGAATAAATGGTGAAAGAATGACAGAAGGAAAGGATGGGATAAGACAAGGAGACATAAAGGATGGAAGGAATGAAAGGAAAATGTAGTAAAAAAACAAAAAGAAGGAAGGAAAGAAAGAAAGAGGAAGAAATAAGGAAATAAGGAATGAAAGGAAAAATGAATAAAACAAAGAAGGAAGGAATGAAAGGAAAAAGAAATAAAAGACAGAAAGAAAGAAAGAAAGAAAGAAAGAAAGAATTAAAGAAGGAATTAAAGGAAAAAGAAATAAAAGAAAGAAAGAAGGAAATAAGGAATGAAAGGAAGAAAGAAG
This sequence comes from Notolabrus celidotus, assembly GCF_009762535.1. Lineage (NCBI taxonomy): Eukaryota > Metazoa > Chordata > Actinopteri > Labriformes > Labridae > Notolabrus > Notolabrus celidotus. The sequence continues at coordinate 36,933,536 of NC_048277.1, read as the reverse complement.
GAAGGAAAGAAAGAAAGAGAAAGAAAGGAGAAAGGAATTAAAGGAAAAAGAAATAAAAGACAGAAAGAAATGAAAAAGGAATAAATGAAAGAAAGAAGGAAATAAGGAATGAAAGGAAAACGGAATGAAAGAAAGAAAGCAGAAAAGAAAGAATGAAAGACAAACCCATTTAAAATAATCTACGTTTACAGCAGCAGGCTGGAGGAACCCACGAGACAAGGGAGCTCAGGGACTCAAGAAAGGTCTATGAAAACAGAAAAGTGAGGGAGACAAGCAGAAGGAAAAAGAACAGAATAAATGGTGAAGGAATGACAGAAGGAAAGGACGGGATAAGAAAAGGAGACATAAAGGCCGAAAGGAATGAAAGGGAAATGTAGTAAAAAACAGAAAGAAGGAAGGAAAGAAAGAAAGAAGGAAATAAGAAATGAAAGGAAAAGGGAGTAAAAGACAGAAAGAAGGAGATAAAGAAAGAAAGATTGAAAGACAGAGCTCAGGGACTCCAGAAAGGTCCAAGAAAACAGAAAAGTGAGGGAGACAAGTAGAAAGAAAAAGAACAGAATAAATGTTGAAGGAATGACAGAAAGAAAGGACCGGATAAGACAAGGAGACATAAAGGAAAGAAAGGAAAAAGTAATAAAAGAAAGTATGAAGGAAAGAAAGAAAAAGAAAGGAGTTAAAGGAAAAAGGAATAAAAGAAAAAAAGAAAGAAATAAGGAATAAAAGAAAGAGAAAGAAAGGAATTAAAGGAAAAAGAAATAAAAGACAGAAAGAAAGAAAGGAATTAAAGAAAGAAAGAAGGATATAAGGAATGAAAGGAAGTAGAAAGAAAAAGAACAGAATAAATGTTGAAGGAATGACAGAAGGAAAGGACGGGATAAGAAAAGGAGACATAAAGGAAGAAAGGAATGAAAGGAAAATCTAGTAAAAAACAGAAAGATGGAAGGAAAGAAAGAAAGAAGGAAATAAGAAATGAAAGGAAAAGGGAGTAAAAGACAGAAAGAAGGAGATAAAGAAAGAAAGATTGAAAGACAGAGCTCAGGGACTCCAGAAAGGTCCAAGAAAACAGAAAAGTGAGGGAGACCAGTAGAAAGAAAAAGAACAGAATAAATGGTGAAGGAATGACAGAAAGAAAGGACGGGATAAGAAAAGGAGACATAAAGGACGAAAGGAATAAAAGGAAAATGTAGTAAAAAACAGAAAGAAGGAAGGAAAGAAAGAAAGAAGGAAGGAAAGAAAGAAAGAAAGAAAGAAGGAAATAAGGAAATAAGGAATGAAAGAAAGAAAGAAGGAATGAAAGAAGGAATGAAAGAAGGAAGGAAGGAATGAAAGGAAAAGGGAGTAAAAGACAGAAAGAAGGAAGGAAAGAAGGAGATAAAGAAAGACAGATTGAGAGACAGAGCTCAGGGACACCAGAAAGGTCTATGGTTAGTAACTTTAAAGGGACAGGGAGGCTTCATTATTTCATTTCGCGTGTCATAATCCTGGACCTTATTTGAAAACACATTTTGAGTGACATTCTTCGCTTGACCCAGTCTCATCTTCCAGACAAGGACAAACTTCCTTTAACAGGCAGAAACCTCCAGCAGGACCAGACTCATGTTAGACACACATCTGCTGAGACCCTTAAGGACTGGGTTGGCTTATTACACAGTTTGTTGGTTAAGTCCCCTCAACTTACACCAAACTAAACAATCTAACGTCACATCTAATGAATAAAGGATTTACTCACTGCCTTCACTGACTTCAAGGTGAGTACAGACACATATGAGTCTAAATGCCTCTTTAAAGTGTAAAATGACCATGAGCAAACTTTAAAAAATAAAACAAACACACATCAGTAAAGATGTGCAGTGCAGACGCAGCGTGCTCACCTGATTTCTACAACCTAAAGCTCTTGTTTTAACACTTAGGACCATGTTTAAATGATCTAATACACACGGTGCATGACCTAAAGTGACCTTAAGTGACCTAAAGTGACCTTAAGTGAGGAGTGCTTCAGGTGTCAAACAACTGACACTTTGCACCTATCATCAGCTTCTAATTTGTTGTGGTTTTTTTGGTGTTTTTTTTCTGTTGTATGACTTCTCCAACATCCCTGCACATCCTGACCCGACCACAGGGGGGAGCTGTTGTTCTGTGGGAGTAAGAACAGCAGCCTGAGTGGGAAGCTGTTGAAGGTAAAGCTTCCTGATAAGCGTCCTGTTTGTTGACAGCAGACAGTGAGGGGGATGGAGGCAGACAGTCAGCAGATTCCCCCCTCTGGAATGTGAAGTGTTGATGTTTTACGAGCTTCTGAGGGTCATTATCGTCCTGAAATAACAAATGTTTTCCCAGTTGGCACGCTCCGTTCAGACTGCAGCAGGTTTCCTCTCCTTTCCCTCGCTTTCATTTCATCCTCTGCTGCAGAGACTCGTCCCCACAGCAGCAGGACGCTGTCGCCGTCGCCGCCACCGCCACCGCCGCCTCAGACGCAGGAGGTTTTCTGTGTGATACAGCGTTCAGTCTGATGGCTCAGATTTGGTTTAATTAAATCGTAGAGTCTTCCTCTTCAAAGTGTGTTATGCAGCTTTTGGTGATCTTTAGAGAAAACCTCATGAGAGTTCTCTCTTTGTCTTTGTTAACGTCGACTCAAACTGTGACTGGGGGCCAAACACCGGGAGCATGTCTTTGTTTCCAGGGTCAGATGTTCTTGAGCATGAAGTCCTTTTCATTTAGGAAACTTTTCAAAGGGTTTCAGGTTCAGGACTTCATCTATTGTAGCTTTTTAAACATCCAAAATGGTCATGATGTTAGTTTGACCCCCGGACATAAACCGGGCAAAGAAAGCGTCTGATCTGACCGACTCATCGCTGCAAAGGAGCTAGTGCTGCAAAACTGAAGCACTTTGTCTCTTTTGTACGAACCAAGGCCTCAGTTTATAGAAATAAAACATGCAACTATGTTGACATGTGGCCTGTGACTGCAGGGCGCCATAGGATGCATGACTTACATCGGACTTCCACGTGATCTGTGCACAGAGCAGGACCACCGGACAGCTGGAGTCATGTGACCGAGGTTTTCCCACGGTAATCCCTGAATCAAGGATTCTCCTCCTCCTCCTCTCCTCATCCATGTTGTCTTTCTGGTCCTCTGAAAACCTCTGACCTGTTGACTCCAGGCCTGGCTCCGCTCATCATGACTTTGGTTTGTTGTTGTAGTTAAGTGAAATACGATCTGGTGATAACACAGAGTGTTTTATTCTGAAAATTAACCGGATGTTTTCATTTTGTTTTGGTGAAACCTGACTTCCTGTCCCGCTCCATCTGCTCTGTTGAGATTGATGCGTCGTGCTCCGGCATCCGGCACAAATAGAAGTCTTGCGTATCTGATCCGGAGGACTCCGACCTGCCGGATCAGAGCGGAAACACAACGGAGCGGATCCAGTGGAAGTTAACACATTGACTAGAATAGAAACCTATCAGATCTGGTGCCATGATGGATCAGAGACGGACCGGAGTGCTCCATCAAAAGGAGAGAAGGTGTCTCCCTCCCAGACCCTTATTAGTAGATTATTCCAAAGCAGAGGAACCTGATTACTGAAGGCTCTACTTCCCATACTACTATGAAGACTTTAAAGGTGACATATCATGCAAAATTGACTTTCTAATGGTTCTTTACCTGAAATATGTGTCCCTGTCTACAAACCCCCCGAGAATGAAAAGAATCCATTCTGCCCCTGTTCTGATTTCTCCACCTTTCTGTAAATGTGTGTGAAATGAGCCGTTTCAGACTTCAGTGTTTTTGTTACGTAACAACAATATCCGGTCTGTAACAGGAAGTCAGAGCTCGGAGCTTGTTCAGCCCATAGACTGTATAAAATAATACTGAATCCCTCCCCCGTTTTTCATTACCTGCACACATGTGTGCTAACAAGGAGCTTAGGAGGGAGGCATGCTAGTTGTAGGCTGTCTTAATGAACACAAAGGTCGGTTTTACTCCCCACGTCTGCAGATTTGAAGATCTAGTGGATGATTTTTATTTATCATGGATAAGTGCTAGCGCTAGTTAGCATAGCCACATAGCTACATGTTCGTAGCTGTGTACCAAGACACACGTCGACATACTGATAAATAAAACAACAAGAAACACTAAATCTGTGACCAATCGTTCAGAAAGGTCCTGCTGCAGGCGCCTCTCCGTCAGGATCAGATTCAGAGGGTTGAAGTAACGCGATCTCTGAGCAGCCGTGTATATTCAGCCAACATGTAAACATTAGATCAACGTGCTGGAGAGCCGAGGCACATCCACTTCCGAAGGGGGCGTGGTCAGAGGGAAAACAGACTGTTCTGATGAGGACTGAAGAAGAGGACTTTTCAGGCAGACCAAAATCTGATTTCAAAGTGTTTTTTTGAGCATAAACTTTAAAGACATGTTTTGGGGACCTCTTAGACCAATATATGTTGATGAAAAAAGCGTGATATGTCCCCTTTAAGTTACAGAGAAGCCTGTAGCAGCATAACTAAGCCCCTGTCTATCCTGTACTAAGCTAGCAGCAGCATAATAAAGGCCTGGCCCCAGCATGAGCCAGACCTCACCATAAACTTTTTCGAAAAAGGAAGGAACTAGGGTCCTGTTACTGAAGGCTCTACTTCCCATACTACCTTTGAAGACTTATAGAGAGCAAAAGAGAGAGGAGGAGACGGGAGCTTGGTTTGTCACATCTCCTAGCAGCATAGCAAGGGCCTGATCCAAGCCTGAGCCTTACTAAGAATAGAAGTCTAAAAAAATAGAAGTCTTGTGTATCTGATCCGGAGGGCTCCGGCCAAGACGCAACCTCCGACCGTGAGAATTGAATCCCATGAGGAAGTGTTAAAAACTGCAGTTCATTAAGTGTCCACTTGAGGCTGGCTCAGGAAACTACATACACACCAATTCAAAAAAGCCGATCTTTACAGCAGAAATAAACATGTTTACAGCCTGGTTCAAAAGACGAGTGTAGTCTGGAAGATATTAAGATAACGGGTTTTCCATAATGAGAGGAACAGCTGACTTGATTGACAGGCGGGAACACTGTAGCTCAGGGGTGTCCAAACTTTTTTCAAAGAGGCCCACATTTGATGTTGTCAGAATACCTCAGGGCCAGAAGCTCCTACTGAGACTTAGTAATCATAAAATAATAATAATAAAAATAATACATTTTATTTATATAGCGCTAGGGACAGAGCAGACTATTCTTCCTGAGGAGACTCAGGTCCTTCAGTGTCTGCAGCAGGCTCCTGAAGACCTTCTATCAGTCTGTGGTGGCCAGTGCTCTCTTCTTTGCTGTGGCGTGCTGGGGGTGGAGGTATCAAGACGGGTGAGGCCAGCAAGCTCAACAAGCTGGTTAAGAAGGCTCGCTCTGTTGTTGGTCTAGAACTGGACAGTGTGGAGTCAGTGGCTGAGAGGAGGTTGATGGACAAACTGCGAGCCATCCTGGACAACCTCTCTCACCCTCTCCATGATGACCTGTGGCTGATGGGGAGCTCGTTCAGTCAGCGCATCATTCCACCACGGTGCAAGACTGAACGCTTCAGGCGCTCCTTTGTGCCCACCGCCATCAGACTGTTGAACAGTAATGGAGGCCACAGACTGCACCATGCTGACCACTGACCCCCCCCCCCCCTTGAACAGATCCATAACATCCCTGCTCGGTCTGTCACACTCCATCACTCCATCATCCCATCCCGAACTCTCTCTTGACTGCTGCTGGCATTATAATGCATAATATACTGTATTATATAATTATCTTGCTATATTATATTTTGTTAAATTACATTACTATTCTAAGTACAACTCATGGTCATATTACATACAAATATTCTTCTATTTATTGCTTAATTTGTCATTACCAACCATAATCACACCATGTCAACCTGTCACTACTGAAACATTTTTTAATACTGCCTGTAATTACTGCTATTTAATTTAAATTCCATTTGTAACATTGTATATATCTAAATTGTATTCTAGCTTTATTTATCTATTTTATTTTACTTATTTTTATTTATTTTTATGTTATTTTGTTTTTATTATTTTTTTTGTTTTATTTTTATTTTTTAAAAATTTTTTATTATCTTTTTATTTTTTTGTATCTTATTTTGTACTTATTGAAACTTCTTTCTTGATTGTACTTATGTCTGGGTTGCTGTAACAACTGAATTTCCCCCCCGGGGGATCAATAAAGTAATATCTTATCTTATCTTATCTTATCTTTTTCAAAAACTCAAAGACACTGTACAATTGTTAAAATCAATACAAGCAAAATAAACAAATAACAAATAACACAGATCAAACAGAGCAACACAACAGTACAATCACAAATGAAAAGCTAACTTAAAAAGGTGAGTTTTTAAAAGAGATTTGAAGACTGAAGGGTCAGAGCAGTTTTGTATATGGGAGGGGAGTGAGTTCAAGAGGGTGGGGGCGGCTACTGAGAAGGCTCTGTCCCCCCAGGTATAAAAGTTATATATGAACTCTATTTAATAATAAATAAATAAATAAATAAATAAATCAGTAACTAGGTAGTCCTCAGTTCTCCATAAGCCACATAAACATTGGTAAACTTTATCTTCTTCTGGAGGAAAATGTTTTTCATTCGGGTCGGGCAATGTGGGAAAAATATTGTCACATTATTTTTCTATGGCAGGATCACGATCTGGATTTCATCACACTTCTTTTTCATGTTGTTTTTAAGACTTGTCTGACCAGCAGACAACATTTTTAGAACTAAATCATTATTTTTGAACAATTTTTATGAACAAAATTTGGCCTTTTCTGCACAATTTCATAATTGTGATCTTGTCTTGTGTCTTCTTTTGTGTCTTCTGAACTTTTAATGTTCATCAAGAACATTTTCACATCATGATAAAAACATTCAGCTTTAACAGTTCTTGTGTTTCTTCTTTATTGCCGTCTTGCAGAATTCCCAGTGGTGATGATTCAGAATGGGATTAATTTCTGTGCTATAAATAACACATTTTAAGATGGAAGCTTCGGGCCATAAATAAATGGACCTTGGGCCGCGATTGGCCCCCGGGCCGTACTTTGGACATGCCTGCTGTAGCTGTTGGCGAGGAGGCTCAAAGCCCGCCTCTTTACCTCACACTCGCTCGACAGCAGTTTGGTTGAGTTCAACATTTCCAATATGGCCGCCGCCACTGATTGGCCTCAAAACAGCGCTTCAGGAACAGATGGGTGACATCACGGATACTACGTTTATTATTTATACAGTCTGTGGCTCCGACCTGCCGGACTGACCAGTGATAACACTTGAGGTGGCGCTGGGGTCAGTGTGGCATTTTTCATGGAACCCAGATTCAGTCTTCTGGCTGATTATCGTTGCATTATTTATCAGCTTGTTTTGAGTTTAAACTTTCCAGTAAGTTTAACCTTTACCTGATCTGACTGTCGCCGGTCTGCAGCGTGCAAACCCCTGAACCTCACCTGACTCAAAGTGTTCTTCCTCCGTCTGTGTCCGGTTACTCGTACAGTCTGAGACACAGTTATGAGGTTGCTTTTTTCACGTCATGCGCATCTGGAGACTCTTTGCAGCTCTGTAAACTTCCTGGTCTCAGAGAAGCTTCATTTTGAAACCATTCTCTCAGTTGAAATGACCCAAACTCTTCTTGACTTCATGCATTCATATCTACGCGGTGGCTGCACAGATTTTTGATGCTCCGTTTTTGTTTGATCTGCATGAATACACCACAGTCCAAGTAAACACTGAACCCTGGTAGTCTAGAGATGATGCCGCTGTGACAGAGATCTTCAGCTTGCTTTAACGACTCCCAGAGACTCTAATTGAGACAGAATCGAACCAATCAGATCGCTTCCTTCTCTTCATTCAGTTAAAGAACGTGCTTTTCAGTCGGTGCTCGAGTGTCCCTGCTGGTCCTTCATTCACCGTGTGAATCTGGTGAATTTCTCTGCATATCTCACTGATGACTCATCACTTCCTGCTAATTAGCTGCAGATATTTTGGGCGTCCTGAGCTCGCCGGCCTGCTCAGCCACACACACACACACACACACACACACACACACACACACACACACACACACACGCACACACACACACACACACACACACACACACACACACACACACACACACTCACTCACTCACTCACTGTGGGTCTCTGGGGGTTAAAATGTCTTTGAAGTTGGAGATAATTACCCATGCAAGCGGTAATTAACAGTGTCCAGCTCATAAATAAACACATCTCCTCTGCACACACACCATTACTGCAGCAGACGCCTCTGCAGCAGAGTCCGTCAGAGTCTGCAGGAATCACAAATCAAGCTGCAGACTCGGATCAGGTCGGATGATGACATTTAAGACAAACAACTTGAAAAACATCAAACATTCATAGGAACGCGTGGAGGATGAAAAGAAGATAAAAGAGGAGGAGAGAGCGTGGAGAAACAAGTTTAATGAAGCTCCTTCCTTCATTCCTTCACGCCTTCTCTCCCTCACTTCCTGTTCTGGTGATCAGCTAATTATAACTCAAGTCTTAAACCGACCAGATTTAGCCTCTACCTCGATCCACCAATCATCCTGCTGCTGCCAAAAATTTAAATCTCCTCTCTTCCTCTTTCAGTCGTCTCAGCAGCCCTCCTCCAGCCCGGTCACCTCCAATCCATCTCATCATGCCCGCTCCGGCTCCTCGGCTCCTCGGCTCATCCTGCATCCCTCCTTCTCCACCACCATCGATGGGAATCCTATCCTGCTCTCAGCCTCACCACCCTTTGAGTTTGAAGTCTTTATTTTATATACATATAAGTCAAGTCAAGCTTTATTCATAAAGCACATTTAAAAATAACCTCAGTTGACCAAAGTGCTGTACAGTTATTAAAATCCAATATAATCATACACAAATATAACAATGAATAAAAACAATAAAAGAGGAAAGAAGTAAAAAGCCAAGGATTCTTGTTTCGCTGGGACTGAATGCCAAGGAGGAAAGAGGTTTTCAGCAGTGTTTTAAAGTGATCCACAGACTGTGCAGCTCAAACCTGGAAAGGTATGCTGTTCCACAGCTTTGGGGCCGCCACTGAGAAGGCTCTGCCCCCATGAGTAGAGAGTCTGGATTGAGGTACTGCCAGGAGCAGCTGGTTTGACGACCTAACCCGAAGGAGCTCAGACAAGTAAAGTCAAGATTTAAAATCTCAAAGTGATCCTGCAGCCAAACTAACATCGATCAGACGTCTTCTAAATCATGAGACAAGCGTTCAGTTACTCGATCCAGAAGGAGAACTTCAAATGAGAGACTTAAAATCAGGCATAAAGGTGCTTTTCGACTGCAGGAACTTTTCCCCCGGAACTAGAGACATTAGGGACATTAAAGGTGACATATCACGCTTTTTTCATCAACATATATTGGTCTAAGAGGTCCCCAAAACATGTCTTTAAAGTTTATGCTCAAAAAAACACTTTGAAATCAGATTTTGGTCTGCCTGAAAACCCCTCTTCTTCAGTCCTCCTCAGAACACTCTGTTTTCTCTCTGACCACGCCCCCTCGGGAAGTGGGTGTGGCCTCGGCTGTCCAGCACGTTGATCTAATGTTTACATGTTGGCTGAATATACACGGCTGCTCACAGACCCGCGTTACTTCAACCCTCTGAATCTGATCCAGAATCTGATCCTGACGGAGAGCCGCCTGCAGCAGGACCTTTCTGAAGGATTGGTCACAGATTTAGTGTTTCTTGTTGTTTTATTTGTCAGCATGTAGACGTGTGTCTTGGTACACAGCTACCAACATGTAGCTATGTGGCTATGCTAACTAGCGCTAGCACTTTTCCATGATAAATAAAAAATCATCCACTAGATCTTCAAATCTGCAGACGTGGGGAGTTAAACCGACCTTTGTGTTTATTAAGACAGCCTACAACTAGCATGCCTCCCTCCTAAGCTCCTTGTTAGCACACATGTGTGCAGGGAATGAAAAACGGAGGAGGGGTTGAGTCGTATTTTATACAGTCTATGGGCTGAACAAGCTCCGAGCTCTGACTTCCTGTTACAGACCGGATATTGTTGTGACATGTGAAAAACACGGAAGTCTGAAACGGCTGGTTTCAGCACACATTTACAGAAAGGTGGAGAAATCAGAACAGGGGCAGAATGGATTCTTTTCATTCTCGGGGGGTTTGTAGACAGGGACACATATTTCAGGTAGAGAACCATTAAAAAGTCCATTTTGCATGATATGTCACCTTTAACTAGAGACAGCTATGTGCTTTTCGACCACAGGAACCAGGGTCTAAATTTAGCTCAGGGGTAGTTAATCTCCTCTCTGAAAAGTCCCTGCTTTTACTTTTCAAAGGTCCAGGAACTTAGGGGGGTGGGGCCTGCAACACTGAATGTTTCTGATTGGCCTGAGTTGCACAAGTCTTCAGCCCGTGGTTGAAACACAGACAACAATAGGGCCACAGGAATCATTTAGTTCCTGGAACTAAAAGTTGGCTTTGACACGAGTCCCTGTAAACAAGGGAAGGTGATAAAGTGTCACACAGTGGCACTATGAGGACTCACAGGCTGTTAGATTCAGACCTAAGACCTGAGATGAGACAGAAACAGGTGGTTTGTTAACGTTTGTATGTTTCTGTGTTGACCCACGTCAGAACACAAACCGGCGGTCTGCGTGTGCGAACGGCTCGCCGCCTCGTGAATATTCATGCTCGGCAGCGGCATCATGTCACCTTTGATGTTTTGATGTTATTAGCACAAGAGGTCTCTCTGCTGTTTAAACAACAATGCGGGAGTAATTACACGGCAATTAAGGCTTTATAATGAAAGGAAGCCCGAGCCCTGCGCCCGCCTTCAGCACGCGGTAATCGCTCAGAGTAAACAAAAAGGTGTGAGTCTGAGGGCGGGAACGCCGGCCGCCTCGAGGAGCTGCGGGGGCGGCAGGGAAACATTTAGTGTTTGTATTATTAAGGGTGTACTTTTTTATAATGTGCTTTAATGCTGGAGCCCTGGAGATGGAGGGATTAGGAGAGAACAAAAAAACAGAGCAGGAGGAAGAACAACTTCTAGAGTTTGAAGTAAAGGCTTCTACATCGACATGAGCGATCATTTTAAAGAGAAACGCAGGAAAAGAGGTCAGGCTGAAAGTCTTTGCAGCCAGTCTCTAGTGGACACTGTAGGAACTGCAGTTTTTATTACACTTCCAAACAAGGCGTTTTCGACTGCAGGAACTTTACCCCGGAACTATGTGCGTTTCAACCAGAGGAACCAGGGTCTAAATTTAGTTTAGGGGTAGTTAATCTCCCCCCTAAAAAGGTCCTGGGACTTTTGGGGGCGGGGCCTGCAATGCTGAACGTGTCTGATTGGTAAATTAACCGCAGTGTTTTTATTCCTCCCTCCGTCCACAATAACATCACACACATCTGTGATTCTCTTGATTTCTCTTTCTTTCATTAGTTTTTATTTGTTCTATCTTTTTTGTATGTGTGTGTACTTTTCAAAAGAAGAAGCTGTGATTCTCTTGATTTAGCAGCTTGTAACAGTAGTCTTCTCTCAGCCCACCGTGAATGCGTCTCTCCTCCCGGTGTTCCGGTTTTAAAAGTGACCCTGTAAACTGGAGACCTTCAGCTGAACGTGTCAGTGTTTGTGGAGTTTACACAGCTGTTGAAACACAGAGGGAGTTCCTGGGAATGCAAACTAGTTTAGTTTTTATTAAGATTTCAAAATATCCTCATCAGATATTTAATGATCGTCTAAAGACGTTTATGAGGGATGCATCCGGCTGAGAGTCTCCAGTTAACAGGGTCGCCGTTTAAACCAAAACACCGGCCAATCTCTGCCACGGCTTTTTGAGTTCAAAAGGATTTTGAAGCCGTGTTGAAACGTCTTTGCTACTCGCGCTTATCTCCTCTCACGTGTTGATGCTCAAGTTTTTCTGCTTTTGGAGCACAATTTCAAATTTGAGGAAAATTATTTTTTTCGACAGGCTCTGACTAAACTTTTTAGTCAAAGTTTAGTTGTCAAATTTTTTTTTCAATTTTTTTTTGTCCAAATTTTTTTTTTTCAACTTTTTTTCTTCAAATTTTTTTTGTAAATTTTTTTTTTTCCAAAAAAAAAAAAAAAATCTAATTTTATTTTTTCATTTATTTTTATTTTTTCAAAAATTGTTTTCAAATTTTTTTTTTTGAACTTTTCCAAAAAAACATTCACAGTCATTGTTTTTTCCATCTGTGAAGAATGGCATTCGTCTTTGTTTTACTGCCCTCTACTGGTCTGGTAGTGTAGTGTCAAAGGATTTTAAAGCCGTGTTGAAACGTCTTTGCTACTCGCGCTTATCTCCTCTCACGTGTTGATTCAGTGAATCCATCTGTGATGAAATATAGCACCATCTAAAACAGCGCCAGCTGAGTCTCTTCATGCTAACAGGCTAACTGTTGTGTTGCTCATAATGATACCTGCCTGTCCGTCTGCTTCTATGGTGTCATCTGTGATGAATGGCATTCCTCTTTGTTTTACTGCCCTCTACTGGTCTGGTGGTGTAGTGCATTTACTTTTTTCTCCTCCATACGTCACTGGCCTGATTTACACAATCTACCCGGGACTTCAGCCCGCGGTCGAAACGCAGACAACAATGGGGGCACAGAAACCTTTTAGTTCAGGGGGAAGTAGCTCTGGGGGCTAAAAGACCCTGGAACTCTTGGTGGAAAAGTACTTATAGGCTTCATCTTCAACACAGGTTCCCTCTTTACCGTGACACTGCATACCCTGCATGGTTCTCTGCTGGAGAACGGTGGGTTCTCGGGTTCTTGTAAAATGTATTTAGTCATGTCCTTTTAGGGCTTCCGTAATTTCAGACAAGTTTTTGGGTTTATTTTCAGTGAGGGTTGGTCGTCCTCCTTGTGGAGGCTGGTGGTATTGCACCAGTCGTCACCATAGAGACTGTTTATAAAATGGACAGCGTTGCTCCACCCTACAGCGTAGCGTTTTTTAAACTCTAATAACAAACGAAAAAGAAACTGTTCAGGAAAAAGAGGCCTTGAACGCAAAACAGTCAAATACTAACTACATATCACCACAGCATACGGACGTGAGAAACATTCGTACCACGTGTATTTATTTTGTAAAGTTTGACTGCTCCCCCATTCAAATGAATGGGGAGACGGAGTTTTTGACCTATACTGCAGCCAGCCACCAGGGGGCAGACGCTTTGGTGGAAGCTTCACTTCCAGCCGAGCGAGCTGCACTCCTGGTCGCCACTGGATTGTATGCGCGTTGATGTGTTGCAGTGGTCTTGAACACATGATATCAAAGACACATTATCTGCCTGGGCTGGACAGTCTCTATTTCTGTTCTGATGATTCAAACAGGAGAGGATCTCACCAAGTCAAGGAAATGTGTCTAAGATAAATCACCTTAAGTGGAAGATCTATTCCTGTTTCACTTCACAGTTTTCTTTTCATATTTCCTCAAAACAAATGAAGTCACAGCCGTGCTGAGCTGCGTTCAGGGGCAGCTTGAACATCCTGCAACTTAAAAGCTGCGGCCCCGTGTTTGCGTTTGTCCTCTCACCGTTCAGTCGAATTGTTTTTTAATCAGATCCGTAACGAGCTGGACTAGAGGAAGTTTCAGGCTTCATTACAAACTCACACCTTTTAACAGGCAGAATGAGCTGGAGGGGGCTGATTGACATCACACTAATTAACCAATCAAGGAGCTCGGGGTGAGCAGGCACCTGTGTGGTCACTCCGAGTGCAATTACCTTCTGCCTGCTCCCCTGCTTCCTGTTCAGCCAATCTGTCGGCCACAGAGAGCCTAATGACCCGCTAATAAGACAAGCGCTCCGGAGTCCATCTTAATGAAAATCAGCCGACCTCTTCCTCCTCACTCTGCTCTCCGCGTGACCGCCGATCATGAGTCCGGTCCTCGACCTCCCGCCACCTCCGCTCGCTGAGGAGCCAAGCAGCGTTGGAGAATATTAAAAAAAGGGGGAGATGATTTCCTGAAGAGGCCGATGGACTTAATTCGCTCCTCTGAGGGGGAAATGAATCAAAGGAGGATGGCGCCGTCTCAGCACGAAATGAAAAACCTGCTCTTTGATTTTTTCCCGCTCATCTCTCAATCCACGGGTCATTATCGGCCGTGATTGGATGAAGCCCCGGGGTCCACCTGTCTGCTCCGCTGCCTGGAGACAGCTCACATCAGGGTGTGTCACTCAAAACGTCCTGATTTTCACTGTTCAGCTCAAAAATAAGGAAATGAGTAAGTTTGGGAAGACGTGGTTCAAGCTTTTGAAAAATAAAACATCTGCTTCAAACTTTGATTTAAGTGGGATTAAAACTTCTAATCCTGATTACCTGATACGACCTCACTCAGAGGTTCATCTGTCTTTGAAAGAGTGAAATCACGATGCTGACCTGGACTTTGATTTGAGAAGTGTGGTGGTTCCTATTCATGGCGTTTGTACGGAGAGCAAAAGCAGGCAGTGTGCACTATTCCATAAAGACATCCTGACTCCACCTCATGGTAATCTAACTTCATCTGTAGGGAGTGTAACAAACAATCTGGATCAAACATTTCAACTTTCATTTGTACTATGTGAATAAGAGCAAAATCTGCAGTATGCCAAAACGACCCGGATGTGGTGCTGATCCGGGAACATTTCTCAGTATGCATTGGACCAGTCTCCCTCCGCACTGTTTCCCACAATGCACAGCGTTAATGTTTTCCCTCTTCTTTGTTCCGTATATGACGGGGGGAACTCAGTTTTTAGGTGTTGTGAAAATTATTAAATTCCATATAAACCACTTCTTAACTTTTGAAATCAGAAATGATGCTAAAGAAGCAGTTTCTCTATCGGCTTGGTCGCTTTCCAAAACCGTAAATCCAGCTCGGCCTGACCTAGCTTACTGAAGAACAGATCCAACAGAACAGTCATTCTACAGACTACCTTCAAATTCATTATAGAGTTTCTACTAGTGATGGGAAGTTCGGCTCTTTTCAGAGAGCCAACTCTTTTGACTCGGCTCCCAAAGAAGAGCCGACTCTTTCGACTCCCGAACGGCTCTTAATTTAGGATCTTTTGTAGCCGAATGTTTTACCTTAACTTTACAAAAACTAACGGTTTGTGTTGAAAACCCTTTTAGGTACAGTGTTTTTATGAGAAGACTTAAAATTGCCTAATTTTGTGCATTTATTCTGTTATGAAACCATTCTTACTTTTGTTTAGTATTTTAATCAAACTTTTTTATTGTACAAATTAACAAAAAACTGCAAACATATCCACAGAACAGAACCAGAACCAAACTCAAGCAAACAGAACCAGAACCAAAACCACACTCAAGCAAACAGAACCAGAACCAAACTCAATCAAACAGAACCAGAACCAAACTCAATCAAACAGAACCAAAACCAAACTCAATCAAACAGAACCAGAACCAAACTCAAGCAAACAGAACCAGAACCAAAACCAAACTCAAGCAAACAGAACCAGAACCAAACTCAATCAAACAGAACCAGAACCAAACTCAAGCAAACAGAACCAAAACCAAACTCAATCAAACAGAACCAAAACCAAACTCAAGCAAACAGAACCAGAACAAAACTCAAGCAAACAGAACCAGAACCAGACTCAAGCAAACAGAACCAAAACCAAACTCAAGCAAACAGAACCAGAACCAACTCAAGCAAACATCATTAATGTCCTCAGCTTAGATGGTCTGATCCGATTTCTCCTCTCAGTGAGTATTTGCCCGGTCTTTGAGAAGAACCCTAACCCTAACCCTCTCAGAAGGAACATATGAAGCCACGATACACAGCCTCACCTCCATCACCTGTATCCTATATCCTCGGCGGCCAATCACAATATGTGATTGGCCGCATGGCCGCCATGCTGACCAATCAAAACAAAGTTCTGCTGTGAGCAGAGCTGGGGCTGAGCACTGAGAGAGCTAAGCAGGGAAAGGAACAAACTGGGAGCCGGCTCTCTCTCGATGCGAGCCGGCTCTTCTGATTCACTATAAAGCATCGACTCTCAGAGCCGCAGCTTTTGATCATGACACATCACTGGTATGTACTACATACTGCATCCACAGCTAGAATGTAGCAGGCAGTTTCAAAAACAGCCTTCGAAGAGGAACATTGTGCGTATGGTTTTCGAGCGTTGTGTGAGTCAAATGCTAACAGTCCTTCGTACGGAGCGGTGGGTTAGAATTATATTAATTTCCCTCATTGTTTGAGGATCTGAAGACATTCAGAGAGCTTCTACTGCCAAGAAAGAAACATTAATCTGGATTTAATCTGTGTTTTGTTGGAATAAGTCAAAGTTTATGAACCTTCAGTTAAGTTTTAAGGAAAGATCTGAGTTTAAGAAGAACTCTTTTTATTGTTTTCAGACACATTTCTGCCTCAGACATCTAAAAACAGAGAGGATTGAAGAACAGCTGGAGCATCATGGGTAACTAGTCATCTTATTACAGCAAGACATACACACACACACACACACACACACACACACAGTGGGAGAGTCTGCAGTGTTTTTGGGTGACAGTGATCAACGGGCAGTTACGGTCGCACAACCTGCTATTATATTTAATGGGATATTGTACAAGTCTGTGTGTGTGTGTGTGTGTTTGTGTGTCCTCTCTCTCTCTCTGTGTGTGTGTGTGTGTGTTGCTAGGATAGTGACAGTATATTTTGCAGAGGTATGAATATTTTATGGAGTGAACTCATTAGACGCTCGGCCTCTCGGGAGCTCGGAGGAGAGTTTGTTTTGTTCCAGATTATTTGCGTGATGAATTATACATCTCTGAGATTCAACAATATGAAAACAACACAGCTACAATTAGACGGAGGGTGGAGGGCTATATTTACACTCCACACATCAAAAAGCTGCCTGGCCCACTTTACTGTTGGCCACGCACAGCTCACATCCGGTCTGTGGAGAACATCTTAATATCATTGACTCTATTATTATCATGATGAGGCGAGGCGCCGAGTTCAGCACTATTTAAAGAGGCTGCTTCACATGTAAGGAAACAAGAGGCCGATTTAAAGAGTCCGTATCAAGTTATCTGTGACACTCTTTTAATCAACGTCTTAGATTTGATCTCTTATAGAATCTTAACATCGCTCCCCTAACTTTGCATTAACATGTCAAAATGAAGGACTGAGTACAAGAAGCAGATGCAGCTCTCATGCATTCCTGCTAAAGGCCAGCAGGGGCGAAAAGAAGTCTGCAAGAAACTTGATACTTGGAATCATCTACCAGTCAGGGTCCAGGAGGCAGACACCCTCTCTACTTTTAAGAGTAGGCTTCAAACTTTCCTTTTTGATAAAGCTTATAGTTAGAGCTGGATCAGGCTTGGACCAGGTCTTAGTTATGCTGCTATAGGCTTAGACTGCCTTTCCCTCTCTCTCCTCTGTCTGCGTATCACTTACTGTAGCTCTTCCTGTCCCATTAAAGTTACTAACCATAGTCCTTTCTGGAGTCCCTGAGCTCCCTTGTCCCGTAGGTTTGCTCTGACCTGCTGTTGTGGACGTGCCAGACTCAAGCTTCTACAACTACTACTATCCGTCTCACCACGATCATCTCTCTCTCTCTCTCTTCATCTCCCTCTATCCCTATTTAGGCCTGCTTGTCGTTCCTCAAGTCTCTCAAAGTAGTATGGGAGGTTGAGACCCCTCTTCTTTGGAATCTACCAGTCAGAGTCCAGGAGGCAGACACCCTCTCTACTTTAAAGAGTAGGCTTCAAACTTTCCTTTTTGATAAAGCTTATAGTTAGAGCTGGATCAGGCTTGGACCAGGTCTTAGTTATGCTGCTATAGGCTTAGACTGACACACTGGGATCCTGTCTTTCCCTCTCTCTCCTCTCTCTGCCTGTCTCTTACTTTAACTCTTCCTGTCCCATTAAAGTTACTAACCATAGACCTTTCTGGAGTCCCTGAGCTCCCTTGTCCCGTAGCTTTGCTCTGGATCTCTGCCTTAGATAACTTTTTTGGGGTCTGTTGTTCTTTCTTTCTTTCCTACTTTCTTTCTTTCTTTTCGTCTTTATTTCACTGCTTCTTTTTTCCTTCCTTCTTTCTCTCTATCATTCCTTCTTTCCAGCTGTCCCTCTTTCATTCTTTTGTTTTTATCTTTCTTTCTTTCTTTCTTTCATTCTTTCTTTTCTTCCTTCTTTCTTCCTTCTTTCTTTCTTTATTTCTTTCTTTCTTTATTTCCTTCTTTATTTCTTTCTTTCTTTCTTTCCTTCCTTCTTTCTTCCTTCTTTAATGTTTCTTAATCCTTTGTCTCCTCCTCTTATCCCGTCCTTTCCTTCTGTCAGTCCTTCACCATTTATTCTCCTCTTTTTCTTTCTTCTGGTCTCCCTCTCTTCTCTCTTTTCTTAAACCTTTCTGGAGTCCCTGAGCTCCCTTGTCTCGTAGGTTCCTCTGGATCTCTGCTGCTGTGGACGGGCCAGACTCCAGCTGCTACAACTACTACTATCCGTCTCCCCACTATCATCTCTCTCTCTCTTCATCTCCCTCTATCCCTCTCTCCAACACGGTCTCAGCAGATGTGTGTCTAACATGAGTCTGGTCCTGCTGGAGGTTTCTGCCTGTTAAAGGAAGTTTGTCCTTGCCACTGTAACTTGCTAAATGCTGCAAAGTGCTCTGCTCATGGTGGATTAAGATGAGATCAGACTGAGTCCTGTTTGGAAGATGGGACTGGATCTTATCCTGTTTTGATGTTGGGTCTTTGTTAATAATAGAACATAGAGGACGGTCTAGACCTGCTCTGTTTGGAAAGAGTCTTCAGAGTCATTGTGAAAACGCAAAAAACTGCCGTTCCACTACAGGCTGAAACGTATGTATTTACCTCTGTGCTGCTTCATAGATTTAATAACAGTTAGGTGGAGTCAGTATTTTCATGGTGGTGGTCGCCATCTTTGGACTTTCTAACTTCTCTTCAGAGAACAATAGGTGACGTCACTGAGTCTGACGCTTTGTTTTAGACAGGACGAGTCATTTATATCTCTGTCTTTTAATATTTAAATCCTCAAGACTTTGTCCTTTTATAAGATTCCTTTTTATTTGTTGTAGACATCGTCACTCCCCGGCTGAACTCTTAATGATTTAAATGATTATTTGTCCCTTGAAGGCGCTCAGTGTGTGTGTGTGTGTGTGTGTGTGTGTGTGTGTGTGTGTGTGTGTGTGTGGCGCTCAGTGTGAGACTGAAACATTTATTGTGGTTTGATGAGAACTCAGAGAAAAGGTGTGAGCCCTGCAGGCACAGAGTGAAGGACCTCTGAGCACACACAAGTTTTCCATCTTAATGCTTCACTGTACCTTTAACAGTATGATGGGGGGGCGGGTGTTGGGGGGGGGGGGGGGGGTGTTGGGGGGGGGGTTCAGTAACTGTGAGCTCGTCTCCAATCTCCACCGGCTCTATTAGAGAGCTGACAGGCCTGTGAATGGGCTGGAGGCCTCGTGGCCTCGGAGCAATCACCACGGCCATTTCACACCCTGCTGATCCCCTCATCTGCTGCACAGACGGGAGAGGGGCTCCGAGGGCCCCTGAGGCCCCTGATGAAGTCCTGACCTCACTTTTTCAGAACCTGTGGGATTAAAAAAATAGTCCTCCCGCTCAGAGTGAAGACGGCTGCTCGAGTTAGTCGATGGACAAATTGGAAAGTTTTAGTGCAGAAATGAGAAATGGGACTTTATGAAAAAAGTGAATCTGAAGTTGGCGGACTCCGCAGAACCAGGTCCAGGACAGCACTTTTAAATACCACAGGCTTATTTAAACTATCTGCAGTGCACGCTCCAAGTGTTTGGAGCATTCAGAGTGAGTCCAGCTCCTCGTGTTGCAGACTCAACGACACATCAGGGCTGAAATTAAAGCTCTAACGGCTGCACATTCTTAAATAATGACAAGTGTGATGTGAGAGCAACATGAAATCAGAGGTCGTCCCCCGTGTTCTGAAACCTGGATGAAGCTCATTGCAGTATAATTGATGGATTCTGTGAGTCGGAGGAGCAAACAGAGAGTTTTCTGCCGCAGGAACAGAACTGCTGGCCTGTGAAGAGAAAGCGAGCGAGCAGACCGTGCACAGAAGTCGCAGGAACCCACCGAAGCTCCCCGAGGAGGAGAGAGCTCATGGAAGTGTGTCAGTGTCTGCTGGCATCACAGGAGCGGTCACATAATATCATGAAGAGGCCAAACCACAGACGGGTTCTTTCTTTAAAGGTGACATATCATGCAAAATGTTCTTTTTAATGGTTCTCTACCTGAAATATGTGTCCCTGTCTACAAACCCCCTGAAAATGAAAAGAATCCATTCTGCCCGTGTTCTGATTTCTCCACCTTTCTGTAAATGTGTGCTGAAACCAGCCGTTTCAGTTTTCAGTGTTTTTCATACGTCACAACGCCATCCGGTCTGTAACAGGAAGTCAGAGCTCGGAGCTTGTTCAGCCCATAGACTGTATAAAATACAACTCAACCCCTCCTCCGTTTTTCATTCCCTGCACACATGTGTGCTAACAAGGAGCTTAGGAGGGAGGCATGCTAGTTGTAGGCTGTCTTAATAAACACAAAGGTCGGTTTGACTCCCCACGTCTGCAGATTTGAAGATCTAGTGGATGATTTTTATTTTTCATGGATAAGTGTTAGCGCTAGTTAGCATAGCTACATAGCTACATGTTCGTAGCTGTGTACCAAGACACACGTCTACATACTGACAAATAAAACAACAAGAAACACTAAATCTGTGACCAATGGTTCAGAAAGGTCCTGCTGCAGGCGCCTCTCCATCAGGATCAGATTCTGGATCAGATTCAGAGGGTTGAAGTAACGCGGGTCTGTTAACAGCCGTGTATATTCAGCCAACATGTAAACATTAGATCGACGTGCTGGACAGTCGAGGCCACACCCACTTCCTGAGGGGGCGTGGTCAGAGAGCTCATTCTCATTTAAAGGCACAAACACAGAAAACAGAGTGTTCTGAGCAGGGCTGAAAAAGAGGGGTTTACAGGCAGACCAGAATCTGATTTCAGAGTATTTTTATGAGCAATAAACTTTAAAGACATGTTTTGGGGACCTCTTAGACCAATATATGTTGATGAAAAAGAGCGTAATATGTCAACTTTAATACGCTTCAGTCAGGAGTGTTTCCTAAAGACAGGATCCACATGAAAAAGTCTGCTTTTGTTCCTTTACACAACAAGCAGGAACCCAAGACTCAAACCAGCGACCAGTCAGCATTAACTATCTGACATGGTGTCAGTCCTATGTAAACAATAGAGCTGCTTAACAGCAAGACCAGATACATCCACTTCTTGATATCATGTGGGGCATGATATGAGGACTTAATCTACCTCACATTTAAAAGAGGAGTGGAGACAATCACTTTTTGTGCAACTGTGTGTGAAAATCAAAGGATATTGCTGACAAATAAAACAACAAGAAACACTAAATCTGTGACCAATGGTTCAGAAAGGTCCTGCTGCAGGCGCCTCTCCGTCAGGATCAGATTCTGGATCAGATTCAGAGGGTTGAAGTAACGCGGGTCTGTGAGCAGCCGTGTATATTCCGGCGATGTTTTTGAGGTGGAAGAAAGCGTTTTTTGAAATATTGTTAATGTGTTGTTGAAAGTTGAGTGACTGATCAGAAATGATGCCATGGTTACGGATGTGGGTGGATGCTGAAACAGTGGATTTATCAATAGTGAGTGAGAAGTCTGGGCAGGTGGAAGTGAGGGATTTTGGGCCTATGATAAGAATTTCGGATTGAGTTCACTCGTTTCTTTCCTGTTAATCAGCCGTGTTGATGTTAGCCTGGATTAATCACGTTGTAACAGGTTGGTTAACACAGTGTTTGATGCTGTTCTGTTTCATTAAAGGAAGTTAAAGTTAAAATGTGTGGCAGCTGTAGACGCAGGTATGATGTGGTTGTATCGATGTCTCCGTCAAAGGTCATTCAGGGGAAACATGTTTTTGTTTTATTACATTTCAAGCTCGTAAATTTACAGATTAACTTCATAATTTGATTCTCAAAGTTCACCGACAAACCGGAAACACAAACAGCTTCAGACGTTCAGCAGCCGGAGTCGAGTTAGCGTTCAGTTATGCAGCCTGATCCTCTCAGGCGGTCCTGACTCAGACCGCCTTTTGTTGCCGTTAACCTTCTTTTGGACAGCACGCGTTTTAAATGTCACCGAGCTGATTTCAGAGCGCAGCTGCTTCCATTAGCTCGTGTTTGTGTTCAGTTTGTCTCTGTCATCATGTGAAGGTTTATCTGCCGTCCAGCCGCTCGCTGCTTCCTGCTGGTCAACATGATATTCATGAGCTGGCATTCACTGTAACGCTGGCTCTGCTGTCTGGGAGCAGGAGCAGGGGAATGTAGAGAGACATCCTGACAGCTGCTGCTTTAAATTTAAAGTTTGAGATTTGTTGAAATATTTGATGAGGACAAATTTCTCTTTATTTTGTTCAACCTGAGTTTGTAACGGATCTCTTATGTCACCATAGAGAGCAAAGAACATCTCCAGTATTAAACATTTAGTTAGACCTATTTCAAGTGACATGGTTCCTGTAATCCAGACCTCTGCTTGGATTAGGATAATCCTGATTGCTGAAGTCTTCCCAGTCTTGCTCAGCTGTTTTCAACAACACAGACTTTAAAACAAGATGGAATCACCTGATCTTTTTTTTAATCTTGAGCAATCTCTTTTAAAGATTTGATCCAGACATTCTTAAAATGTCACGGGAGGAAGACTTGGGCCTGTCTTTATCTGAAAACACTTGGGGCTCTATACTTAAGCGTGTTAACACAACTTCTCTGTGCTCGCCATTGCCTAATCCAGTTTAAAGTGGCACACAGAGCTCATATCTCTAAAGCTGAACTGTCTAGTTACAATCCCGACATCAACCCGTACTGTGACAAATGAAAGAATGTAGAAGCATCACTTGTTCGTATGTACTGGCGATGCCAAGGTCTTAATAAATACTGGACAGAGGTATTTCATACTATATCAAAGATAATCAACGTTGAATTGAAACCCAATCCTCTTGTTGCTGTGTTTGGGGTCACTGGAGGAGTGGCCTTTGCTTCCCTTCTGGCCAGGCGTGCCGTGCTGCTCAGCTGCAGAGACGCTACCCCGCCCACGCATGCACAACGGTTGGCAGATATTATCGCTTGCTTAAAGGTGACATATCATGCAAAATGGACTTTTTAATGGTTCTCTACCTGAAATCTGTGTCCCTGTCTACAAACCCCCCTGAGAATGAAAAGAATCCATTCTGCCCCTGTTCTGATTTCTCCACCTTTCTGTAAATGTGTGTGAAACCAGCCGTTTCAGTTTTCAGTGCTTTTGTTACATCACAACGCCATCCGGTCTGTAACAGGAAGTCAGAGCTCGGAGCTTGTTCAGCCCATAGACTGTATAAAATACAACTCAACCCCTCCTCCGTTTTTCATTCCCTGCACACATGTGTGCTAACAAGGAGCTTAGGAGGGAGGCATGCTAGTTGTAGGCTGTCTTAATAAACACAAAGGTCGCTTTGACTCCCCACGTCTGCAGATTTGAAGATCTAGTGGATGATTTTTATTTATCATGGAAAAGTGCTAGCGCTAGTTAGCATAGCCACATAGCTACATGTTCGTAGCTGTGTACCAAGACACACTGTCGACATACTGACTAAATAAAACAACAAGAAACACTAAATCTGTGACCAATGGTTCAGAAAGGTCCTGCTGCAGGCGCCTCTCCGTCAGGATCAGATTCTGGATCAGATTCAGAGGGTTGAAGTAACGGGGTTCTGTGAGCAGCCGTGTATATTCAGCCAACATGTAAACATTAGATCAACGTGCCGGACAGCCGAGGCACACCCACTTCCTGAGGGGGCGTGGTCAGAGAGAAAACAGAGTGTTCTGAGGAGGGCTGAAGAAGAGGGTTTTTCAGGCAGACCAAAATCTGATTTCAAAGTGTTTTTTTGAGCATAAACTTCAAAGACATGTTTTGGGGACCTCTTAGACCAATATATGTTGATGAAAAAAGCGTGATATGTCACCTTTAAAGCTAGAAAAATAAGATTCTCACTCCGAATGCACAGTTTATTGAAATTTAAATATATTTTTTGCCTTTATTTGACAGGACAGCTGAAGAGAGACAGGAAATGTGGGTAGTAGAGAGCGGGGGAAGACATGCAGGAGATGGTCGAACTGGTCGGGAATCGAACCAGCGACCCCTGCGACAAGGACTGTGGCCTCTGTCTGTGGGGCGCTTAGACCACTAGGCCACCAGCACCCAAAAGAAACCACCCCTTTAATTATAATAATCTGTCTAAATCTGGTCAGCTCTTTAGAGGCCCATATTTTAAATAAACTGTCTGTCATATCTGGGATGAAATCTCTATCTTTTGCAGTTTCTCTCAAACACTTTAAATCTCTGTGAAGTGGTTTTGTTCCACACAGACTTGTAAAGGAAGGACCATACTGTGAAGTCAAAGAAGAGATCATTTCACATCTAAATATCTGATCTTGCAAGTGGTTCAAGGGTTTTAATGAGAGTTGTAAGTTTGTGGACAATTACATTGAAATCTTAATTTTGCAGGGCACTATAAATGTTCATGGAAAGATGAGCTCAGGCTCTTTCTTTGCTCCATCTGAGCTCAGCTTGAGACCCAAAAACTGAGTCTGACAAAAACACATGGATGAGGTTAGATTGAGAGAGCTCCCTGATTTCTCCACCTGAGCTCAAAGGAGTCACAACACTTGAGAAATACCTGAGAATCCATTTCAGATTTTGACCAGATCTCCTTTTGAACTGAAAGGGAGACTAAGCTGAGACTTTTTACCACTTTTTTTCTGGAGGCAAGAATGAGAAACAGGAGACAGAAGCTATAGTCTCATTCTGCTTTCAAACAGATCTCATTGTTGTCTAGGAGACAGAAATGAAACACTTTTGAGAGCTCCTCTCTACATTTCTTTTCCTATGGGTGTCTCTCACTTTTCCCATGTTGATGTGACTGCTAACTGCGTTTGGTGTTTATTTATAACATCCTCAAATATCAGTGACTGATCAGAACTGCGCTTCATGTATACCTTGTTTGTATCTCAATAAAAAGATTTTCACAAAAAAAATAAAAATATTTGATCCGACTTGATTCCTTTAATCTGGATGGATTATTGTGGGTTATCTGGGCCCTGAAATGCTCCTTTTAGTGGCCTCTGAAATGTTCCACAAAAACGCTGCTCAGGCTGATGAATGTCGCGTACGTCAGCCTGCAGAGCGTCCTGCAGACCCTTAAGAAAATCCATAGAGTCTCACGTCTCTCGGTGATAACCATCAGGTGTGCAGGCCGTGTGCCGACGCGGGGAAACAGCCGGGAAAAAACTCAATGAGAGGAGTAAATGACAATCTGCTGCAAGACAAAACCAGAAATGAGCTGGCAGAGAAAAAAAGCAGCAATGCCACATTCAGGGAGCGCTGCAGTCCCACTCGTGTAATGATCTCGAATCAGAGGCCGCTAAAAGGACAATTTTCCTCCCCGGGCTTTAATGTGTGATACTCATCAGCCTCTCTGCCTCAAATAGAAACTGATGTCCCGGCTCTCTGCCTGTTTCTGGAGAATGCAGGAGTTTCAATTACCTCGCCTCAGCGCCGGCCAATCTTAATAACCTCTTTCTTAATTCATGTTCACGTCAGCGACGAGGTGTTGCATCCAGGCGTTTCCCCTCTCGACGGGCCGGCGAATACAAGACTGGCACCACTTAGCTCCCATCAGGACCCCCCGCCCTTCCCCGCTAACCGCCCGGCTCCTGTGGAATAAAGGTCAAGTAATCAGGCATCTGGAAGGACAGCTCATTTGTCATCCCTTGATAAATGCGTCAGCGGCTAATCTGTGGAGCAAGACCCCGCCGCGCCGCCCCGAACAGAAAGGTTAACTGATTCAAAACAGGAAGGGATGGAGGACGACGGAGGGGAAGAATAGAACTGCATTCTGATTCAATTGTTAGGCGGCTATTTCTGGAGCAGTAGATTGTTGCACGGCTCCGACAATAACCTCCACCCCGCCGCTAAATGACAGCAGACTGCAGCGAACATTAACTGTGACAAGACATTACCAGCCATGAGGCGACACGTTGCACCGCATGAAAGAGACGCCGCTCCCTTCATCCCTCCTCTTCCTTTCACTTCATCTCTGCAGGTCCTCCGCTCGTCTGCTCAAAGTCAGACGCAACGCTGAAGTGATGCTTTCACCGCTTTCTGCTGACTGAGGATCCAGCAGAAAACACAGAAGCTCAAAAAGGTTCTTTAAGTACGACTTCTGTCTTGTCATGTTCTGCAGAGGAGGCAGGAGCACACAGGCTGCACTGAGGATGGTAAATACATCGATTCTGTTAAAAGTAGAAGGACGGATCTTATTTTTTAACAGCTGCTTCCCTGCAGAAGTCACTGAAACTCGTCTCATATGTTGGATTTTTATCGTAAATGATTCTCCCTTCAGGCTGCACGGTGGTGCAGTGGGTAGGGCTGTTGCCTCACAGCTAGAAGGTTTCTGGTTTGAATCCCCGGCCGGGCAGGTGCCTCTCTGTGTGGAGTTTGCATGTTCTCTCCGTGCATGCATGGGTTCTCTCCGGGTACTCTGGCTTCCTCCCACAGTCCCAAATGCTCACCAGGTTGATTGATCACTCTAAATTGCCTGTAGGTGTGAGTGTGTGCGTGAATGGTTGTCTGTCTCTCTGTGTTAGCTCTGTGATAGGTTGGCGACCTGTCTAGGGTGTACCATGCCTTCCCCCCGAAACCAGCTGGGATAGGCTCCAGCCCAAGCGTGCCAGATACGGCCCTGGTGGTGAGGCTTTCAGCAGTGTGTCTGCCCCCTGGTGGCTGGCTGCAGTATAGGTCAAAAAATCCATCTCCTCCATTCATTTGAATGGGGGAGCAGTCAAACTTTAAAAACTAAATACACGTGGTACGAATGTTTCTCCCGTCCGTATGCTGTGGTGATATGTAGTTAGTATTTGAGCGTTTTGTGTCCAAGGCCTCTTTTTTCTGAAAAGTTTCTTTTTCGTTATTTATTAGAGTTTAAAAAACAGGGTTTTACTTCCTGTTTCCTTTGATTCACAGCCGCCGTAGAACAAAACTTCAAAGGGCACACAGCGTCTTGTGACGTTACGCTGTAGGGCGGAGCTTATTACAGTGGCTTCACAGGCTCTGGCTGCACAATGGCGGCGCCCAGGAGAGGGATTTTTTGGCTTCAGAACTGTACAACGGGAAGAGGCGGAGCAACGCTGTCCATTTTTATTTACAGTCTATGATCCAGCCCCCCGTGACCCCTAATGGGATAAGTAGTCAAGATGATGGATGGATGGATGGATGGATGGATGGATGGATGGATGGATGGATGGATGGATGGATGGATTGATTGATTCTCCCTTCAAATGATATATAGAAAGTTACGAAAAAGTCTTGGTGCACTGAAACAGCTCTGACGTAACATCCAGAGACGTCAAGTCGTTCAACTTTGAAGCTTCTCTTCCGTCGTGCCTCAAAATCACTTGGACATCCTGGTGGATTCATCCTTTAAAGTTGGAAAGCAGATAATGCTAAATCAAAGCGATCAATAATTCCCACTTAAATGCACGACTTTACGACCAACTATCAAGATGCAAAGACACATTTATTCTGCCTTCACATATGAAAGTAGATCGGTTTGTTTGAAATGATAAAAATGGCGATGGTGGAGAAGATCTTGATTATGTATATGTCTAGAAGGAGGCAAAATAAGAAGCTGTGACACAGGACTTCCTCCAGATCCGTGTCCGGTCCGTCAACACCCACCGGTTGCGTTTTCAGAACGCAGCACGTAGCAGGACCGCCGGACAGCTGGAGTCATGTTACCGAGGTTTTCCCGTGGTAATCACTGAATCAAGGATTCTCCTCCTCCTCCTCTCCTCATCCATGTTGTCTTTCTGGTCCTCTGAAAACCTCTGACCTGTTGACTCCAGACCTGGCTCCTCTCATCATGACTTTGGTTTGTTGTTGGAAAACACATCACTGCTCCTCCTATTGGTCAGGCACCATCATATCTTGGGGTACCCCATCACCCCTCTAGAACATTACATTCCTAGAATGCAGGCCTGCCTTTGGAACCTTAACACCAGACTTCTGCCAGATCCGTGTCCAGGATCTCTCGTCCTGTGTTTTCAGAACGCAGCACGGAGCAGGACCTCCGGACAGGTGGAGTCATGTGACCGAGGTTTTCCCCGATGTTATCACTGAATCAAGGATCCTCCTCCTCCTCCTCCTCTCCTCATCCATGTTGTCTTTCTGGTCCTCTGAAAACCTCTGACCTGTTGACTCCAGGCCTGGCTCCGCTCATCATGACTTTGGTTTGTTGTTGTAGTTAAGTGAAATACGATCTGGTGATAACACAGAGTGTTTTATTCTGAAAATTAACCGGATGTTTTCATTTTGTTTTGGTGAAACCTGACTTCCTGTCCCGCTCCATCTGCTCTGTTGAGATTGATGCGTCGTGCTCCGGCATCTAAAATAGAAGATCTTGCGTATCTGATCCGGAGGACTCTGACCTGCCGGATCAGAGACGCAGCCGGAACGCAATGTAGCAGATCCAGTGGAAGTTAACACATTGACTAGAATAGAAATCAGATCCGGTGCTGTCTTGTGTATCTGATCGGGGAGGGCTCCTACCAAGCGGCAACCTCCGACCGCGACAATTGAAGCCAATGTGGAAGTGTTAAAAACTGCAGTGTTTTATTCTGAATCTTAACCTTAACTCAACTTTATTTCTAAAGCACCTCTCATACATATAAACATGCAGCACAAAGTGCTTCACAGAATAACAGAGAGACAGAAAACAGCAGCAATGGTTAAATTAAAAAAGGCAGGATTATAAATAAAATTATTAAAAATTAAATGAAATCAATACAGTAAAATTAATAAAATAAGTAATAGTGGAAAGAAAAGTTAGAACTAAGTTAGTGTTAACAAGATCAGATGAAGAAATACAAGAAATAACTAGATAAATCATTAAATAAGATAAATATAAGTTAAAGCAATGATTCAAATAATAATGTTAAAATAATAATAAAAACAATAACCGGATGTTTTCATTTTGTTGTTTTGGTGAAACCTGACTTCCTGTCCCGCTCCATCTGCTCTGTTGAGATTGATGCGTCGTGCTCCGGCATCTAAAATAGAAGATCTTGTGTATCTGATCCGGAGGACTCCGACCTGCTGGATCAGAGACGCAGCCGGACCGCACTGGAGCGGATCCAGAGGAAGTTAACACATTGACTAGAACAGAAACCTATCTGGTGGAATTTGGCTGTGAGGCGGTTAAATGCATCACAACACGTGGATGGAGAGACCAAAGAGAGACACTGACAGCAAGTGTGACTTGGTATACTGGACAAAATAAGTGCAGACTCCGTCCTCATCATGTGCATCTGAAACACAAAGAGCTAAATGAATAAACATCAAACTGCAGCACAGATAAAAACCCAAAGAAGCATTGATGTTGAATGACAAAGTCATGCATGGGTGTCTTTTCCTTATTGGCCACAAGGGGCAACAATGAGCCAGTCACACTTAAACACAAGCAACACAAAGGTTTAAATGAAGCTCCGTAACCTTTGAACACAACTTATTTTTGTAGCTTGTTGATTTCTACCTCTGTATATTTACTTTTGAACATGGCTCCCAAACTTTGTGACATTTCCACATCAGTGTGTGTTTTTATTTCCAAACTGAGTTACCTCAAATCCCCTCACTCCGGTGATTTATGAGACCAGATCTGAATCATCACACAGCGTGCACACAGGGACCCGTTTCCTGCAGAGATACCTGCCAAATTATTCCCATCATAATCACGTCCCTGCTCAGGTCTGATGAGAAAAGGCAGGCGCATAATTTCATTCGGTTTTATTACATTTTGATTGGATGTTATTATTTTGTCCTGTCTGCGACGCTCTGAAGTGTCAGGAGAGTTTTTTTTCACACCAGCTCCAGGACCGAACGAGCGAGCGTCAGTTTCTCCAATGGCAAACAATCCAACCACAAAGCTCTAGCTGCCAGAGATTCTGAGTACTCATGAGTGCATGTTTGGCAGGTGATCAGTGTTTTAAGGTTGAGTGTGGCTCATTGGGGACATGCACCGAGATCTGAACCTCTCCTCTGAGCAGAATCACTGTTTTCAAATGTCATTTTCAAACAAGTCTCTGCAGAGCTGTCGGCGTGAGGCGTGCAGTGTTGGTATTTGAAGCTCAACTTCGTGACGAAATAACCTTTAAACAGGTGGTGGAGGCTGGAGGTGCTTTTCTATCACCAATTACTGGAGTCTTTTCAGTCCAAACCCCCCGGCAGGCACGGATCGATGTGTCTGTCCGAGCAGATCACAGCAACACTCGGCTCTCAGTGTTCACTTACGTCTGCACTCGAGCTTGTAAAGAAGTCAGAGCTTAACTTAACGGCCCGAGTCAGCACGCTGCTCCTCCATCAGTCAAAGTGAGGCAGGTGTGTGTTTTTTCTCAGCTCAGCAATGTTCGAACTACAGAAGATTTCAGGCGACCTTTGTGTTTCTGAAGACGTTTCTCAGGCTGTAAGAGGAGTCCAGCTTCTCCTGGTTCTTTGTTAAATCTACAA